>NC_061771.1:30676677-30753258 GCF_022458985.1 Mugil cephalus
AAACACACGCACATGTAGAAAATCTCTCTGGGTTGTCTGGGAGATTCTTCCTCACGTCACCACAGTGAACTTGTTTTCCATCATCAGACAGGATGAGTGCAGGATTTGCTGTATCAGGATCTAGAGTCACATCCACTGCATACTGCTGGACCCTCTTCAGCTCAGCCTCAACCAGCTTCTTCATGTTTTTACTGAGTTTCTCCTCCAGCTGAGTTACAGCTTTCACTACAGTCCCCTCATATGATGGTGGACGGACGCTGACCTCTGTCCAGTCCTTGGTGGGTGGAGCAGCTTTCAGAGAGGAGAAGCTTTGGAGGAGGTGGAGGTGGTCTTCAGAGTGTGAGAGCTCCTTTAACTTAGAACTCCTCTTCATCAGCTCAGAGACTTCCTGTTCCAGATCTTTGATGATACCTTCAGCCTGTTTCTCTGTTGTTTTCTGTTTGTCTTCGATCTCCTTTATGAGCTGGTCCAGGCCTCTCTCAACAGACTCCTTCAGAGCAGTGAAGACCTGAACACCTTCTGCTTTCTCTCTGTCTGCAGCATCTTTACTCATCTTCACTGACTCTTTCATCTCCTCAATCTTCAGTCGTCTCTTCTGGATCATCCGCTGAATTTCATCCTCTGTCTTCCCCAGCTGTGCCTTCTTTCCTTCATATCCTTCTTTCAGAGGGACAACCTCATGTGTCTTGTGGTCTAAAACAGAACAGATCATGCAGACACATGTCTGGTCGGTCTTACAGTACAGCTCCAGAGGTTTATCGTGCTTCCTGCACATCCTGTCTTCCAGGTTGTCCACAGGGTGGATCAGCTGATGTGTTTTCAGGCGTGACATTGTCAGATGAGGCTCCAGGTGAGAGTCACAGTAGGAGAGCAGACACACCAGGCAGGACTTCAGGGCCTTCAGTTTGGTTCCAGTGCAGACGTCACAGGGAACTTCCCCTGGTTTGGCAGCTTGTTGCTCTGAGCTGCTGCTGCTGCCTTTCTGTTGAGCTTCATGTCTGAACTGAGCAACCATCTCAGATAACAAAGTGTTGATTTTTAGCTGAGGTCTATTGTAGAAAATTTCTTTACACAGGGGACACTTGCATAGATCAGTAGTATCCCAGTGTTGAGTGATGCAGTGTTTGCAGAAGTTGTGTCCACATGGTGCAGTGACTGGATCAGTGAACACATCCAGACAGATGGAGCACAGAAACTGATCTTCAGATCTCAGACATTTTGCAACAGACATGTCTACACACTGACAACAAGAGAAAAAAAACACAGTTTAGGTAGAGATTTATTGATTATTGATGAGTTATTGAACTTCTAAAGAAACATGCTGAGTCAAGTGTGAAGAGGAAAGAGTGGAACTTCCTGTTGGATTGAAGGTCAAAGTTTTGATGCTTTGATGAAATATTATCAGCTGTACTCACCAGTATTTGAGTCAGATGTTGAGAAAGAACAGATGAACTCAGTTGAATTTTCTTCAGACAGAAACACAGAGATTTGTCTGGACTGCAGCTCTGCCACCGCCCTGACAATGTTTGAGTTTCATTTCAGGAAAGTGATGTTGAATCTGGTCTTTCCAGTTTAGCTCCTCCTCTAAATGCTGCTCTGTTTGTCTCAGTTTTTTTCCTGCTTCAAGTGAAGATGTGATCAGTTTAAAATACATGAGAGTTTTACATGACTTATTTCCTGGTGTGGCTTTATTGCAGTTCATCACTCTTCTGATAGTTGTTCTGTTTTTTTCTGACCTCTGCTGGGCATAGAGAAAGACTACACCAGACTTCACTTCACTTTTATTAACAACAATAAACTTTTTAAGTGTTTCTGAATATATTGAACCCGACTTAAACTCACATTCAGTTTGCATCATTGTTTCCATCTAGTGACTGAACTGTAGGAAATCTGCTCTTCACATGGCATATGCCCACATCAACGTCACTTTCAGATGTATCAAAAGTGAATTGACCGTGGAAATGGGCGGTGACCTCCGCCAACATCATTGCTGGCGTACACCGGTTTCCACAGTATTGTGAAATCAATCATCATTTTCGTTTGCTGAGGCCAGTATTACTGGAGCTGTGCGCAAAGCTGCGGAGCCAGGTATTGTCCATGCCCACACAGGTGCTCACCACACTGGGGTTCCTGGCAACAGGGGCTTTGCAGCGGGAACTGGCCGACCGGTCAGGAGTGTGTCAGTCAACCCTGAGCCGTGCCATGCCAGCTGTGTGGGACGAGATCATCAATCATCAGGGCCTTTGTCAGGAGGTAAATTGTCTGACTTCATTGAGTCATTGATATGATAAAAACATGTGAGTCTGGTAGCAGGTAGAGTTGTTTGGCTCATCAACTACCCCATGGTAGATACAGACAGGAGGTAGCCATTACCCCAAAAAGACAGCAGGGGGTTAATAATCACATAGTCCACGGAGACAGAAAATGATGAAATTCACTCTGATTCTCTGGTCTTAATGAAGATCTTGAATTTCATCATTTCCTGTAAATCAGGACTCAAAGAAAACAAATGAGCTGGTTACAGACATCGTTATTTCTGCTTTAAAACAAAAGCACAGTGAAAATAACATCACATATTCTCCGATTTACTTCAATACAGTTTTCTGTCCACCTCTTTTCATTTCTGAAGCCCAGTCAACCACTTCTCTCCCATTAAAGCTTTATGTGTCAACAATCCTGTAAGATTTATATCATGTGGAAAGAATCAAACTGATAATCTGATCAGAACCTTTGTAAATTATTTTAAAACAAATTCAAAGTCAAGTACGGGATTCTCTCCACATGTGACTTCCAACTCAGAGTAGATAGATGCAGGTGTTTTCAGGTAAAAAACATACACTCAGTTATCAGAGGTATGTTTGTCTCAACAACAAAGAGCACCGTAGCCTCTGAAGCATCGTGGTCACATCATCATATCTGGGGGCTGCTGATCTACATCTGGAACCTGGGCCCCAAGTCACAAATAGCCAAGTGTCAACAAAATACAAGAAGGAACAAGGAACAATACAAGAAGGAACATTAAATGAAGGAACAAGGAACAATACATTGTGGAACATTTTGTTTCTCCCTCGACTCCCCAGGAGGGGTCACTTCGTCAGACAGTCTATGATGGACAGGACTGTTGTTGTTTCCTTTGCAGATTTCTGAGACCATAAAACAAAGCCACAAAACGAGCCTGTAAGTACAGTCCCATGCCAACGAGCAAGAATTTAGTACTTTTTCTCCCGCCTACGTGTAATCCACCAGCAGGCACTAGAGATGAGAACAACCAGACTTCTCGGCGCCTGGACCACCTGTGGCAGATAAAGATAAATAATAATTAAGAACTGCAAGATCCCTCATCGACTACAACTACAAACTATGTAAATGTAAATGTCATGTAAACTATGAAATGTACACTTGTAACCAAAATTACAATGTTTGATCTATACTCAGCTCGTGATTTGTGTCAATTTACAGTTTTGTTCGTCTTTCTAGCTTGAAATTTGGTAAAGTTAGTCCCTTAGTATTTTAATCCTAAGTCTCTACCATGAAGCCATACTGCCATCCAGAGGCTAGATAAAGAAATGTCTTTGGAATGTGGTAGTTTAGTCAAGGCAAAACTGCTTAGCCTAGCCCGAATATAATCTACCTTTACTTGCAAGCGCTTCTTACTATCATTATTTAGTTATAATGAATTAGGATATTGAGTAAAGTCATAGAAATGAATGAATGTTAGTGATAATGTGTTTTCATGCCGACATGATGTTTCATTCCAAAAAATCAAGGAATCATGATGTGGCATGAGAAAGGAAAATGGCAAGGAAAAAAACAAGGACGAGGAAACATGGAACATGCGTGGAGACGTTAAGACGACGCGACAAGGAAGAAAGGGAAAGGCAGGGCTATATATACACATGAGGACTGAGGGATGACAAGACACAGGTGAGACGCATGAGGGCAATCACAGCAGGAGAAACCAATTAATAATCACGAAACAAGGAGGCACAAAACAGGATACCCAGAAACTTAACAAAATAAAACAGGAAACACAAGACATGACCCAGACACACATGACCAACCACAAGGAGACAGGAGAGACAGGAAACTAGATAACCCCCCCCCCCACCCGGTGGCGGGACGCTCCCGAGGACGGCTGGGAGGCTGGGAAAATGTGGCAGGCCGCTCAGGAACGCAGGCGTGGACTGCCGGTGCGGCAAAGGGCTCAGGATCGGGAACTCAGGCGTGGGCTGCAGGTGCGGCGACCGGCTCAGGATTGGAAACGTAGGCATGCGCTGCCGGTGCGGCGACCGGCTCAGGATCGGGAACGCGGGCATGGGCAGCAGGTGCGGTAACCGCCTCAGGAACATGGTCTGCCGGACCTAACGGCTCCTCAGAATCGGGGACGTGGACTACCGCAGCAAACGGCTCCTCAAGAATGTGGGCGATGGGAGCAAACGGCTCCTCGGGAACATGGACGATGGGAGCAAACGGCTCCTCGGGAACGTGGACAATGGGAGCAAACGGCTCCTCAAGGAACGGGAACGTGGGCAATGGGAGCAAACGGCTCCTCAGGAACGGGAACGTGAGATGCTGCGGACGGCTGGTTCCTGGGTGCAGGCACTGGGTGCAGGTACTGGGACGCACTGCAGACGGCCGGCCAAGACCGGGGACAAGGAGACAAGGAGGCACAAAACAAGAAACCCAGAAACTTAACAAAATAAAACAGGAAATACAAGACACGACCCAGACACACATGACCGACCACAAGGAGACATGACAGACAGGAAACTAGATAACTCGACAAAATAAAACAGGGAACTTCAAAACATAACTCCAAAATGAAAGACAGACCTAAACCATGACACACTGACAACCGATTTTTAACACACGTCATCTGACTCTGCTGCACGGCAACTTCACAGTTGTCCACTTTGTCTACATAACGCTGAAGAAGACTCCAGCTGTAACCGACACTGAGGTTAAGATCTGTAGGACTGTCCATCAATCTACTTTCAGTGCATCAGTACTGCTGGGTTTCCCCGACGACACCGCTGTGGAAGATCAAGCTCACCAGGGTTTGGTAACCTGATCCAGTTGTTCGGAGCGGCATCCAAGGAGTTTCCATAAGTAGACCATCACCTCATATTTGAGCAGAGTTGATGATTGTGGTATAACTAACGAAACCTGAAACAAATCTAAATCGTTAATTTAAGAAATGAGGTTCCGTTTGCGTCCTCAATTTCATTCATACTTCTCACTTTAGTTAAACTCGTTTCTTTTGATATTCTCATCATTTTCCATTACACTGTTATATTATTCATCATATTGTTTATTAATCACAATTCACCTATGTACATAAAGCACATATTTAACTTAAGTCATTGTTAGAAGGTCCTTGTGAGCTGGAAATAGGTGATCCCTGTACTGATAGCTGACGCCTCAGATATGATGAGACTGATTAAATACTAATAATTAATGTCGATCCAATATTAATTGAGTTATTCTCATAGTGTATTCTAAATCTGTGAGTGGTGCCCCATTTTGAGAAGTGCAGTTATTACACTTAATTGTTTAATAACTTATTTCCCCTACAATATGAAGGTACATTACATGAAGGAACAAGGAACAATACTCGAAGGAACATTACACGAAGGAACAATACATGAAGGAACAATACTTGAAGGAACATTACATGGTGGAACAATACATGAAGGAACAAGGAACAATATACGAAGGGGCAAAACATCAATGAACAAGGAACAATAGATGAAGGAACAATATATGAAGCAACATAGAACAATACATGAAGGAACATTACATGATGAAGGAACAAAGAACAGTACATGAAGGAACAATACTTGGAGGAACATTACATGAAGGAACAAAACACGAAGGAACAATACTTGAAAGAACATTACATGAAGGAACAATACATAAAGATATAAGGAACATTACATGGAGGAACAATACATGAAGGAACAAGGAACAACACGTGAAAGAACAATCCATGAAGGAACAAGGATCAATCCATGAAGGAACAAGGAACGATGCATGTAGGAACATTACATGAAGGAACAATGTATGAAGGAACATGGCACAATACATGAAGGAACAATAGATGAAGGAAAAATACAAAAAGGAACAATACGTGAAGAAACATTACATGAAGGAACAAGAAACATCACATGAAAGAAACAATACATGAAGAAACATTACATGAAGGAACAAAACATGAAGTAACAAGGGACAATACATGAAGGAACAACAGATGAAAGAACACGGGACAATACATGAAAGAACAAGGAACAATATATGAAGGAACACTACATGAAGGAATATTACATGAAGGAACAGCACATGAAGGACCATTACATGAAGAAACAAGGAATATCACATGAAGGACCAATACATGAAGGGACATTACATGAAGGAACAAGGAACAACACATGAAGGAACACGGAACAATACATGAAGAAACAATACATGAAGGAACACGGACCAATACATGAAGGAACAATACTTGAAGGAACAATACATGAAGGGAAATTACATGAAGGAACACGGACCAATACATGAAGGAACACGGACCAATACATGAAGGAACAATACTTGAAGGAACAATACATGAAGGGAAATTACATGAAGGAACACGGACCAATACTTGAAGGAACACGGACCAATACATGATGGAACATTACATGAAGGAAGAAGGACCAATACCAATACTGGTGGGATCATGCAGGGAATTCTGCAATTCAGAAATACTATAATCAATGCCCTCACAACAAGAACACAGTAGCCAGAGAAAACCCATGCAACATGCAAATACCACCTATAAATGCCCTAGTCAACTCAAACTTGGGTTCATATCAAAAGCACCATGAAACGTTCAAGATCTCACTAAATCAAATACTCAAGATCGAAACAATAACACTACAACAATAATAAAAAAAAAACACAATGCACAGGTCATGGTGTGAACGGCACACACCCAAAACACAGCAATCAATCACCACAAACAATATACCACAGCCATTTCATGGATGTTATTAATGTGTCTATAAATAAAGTTTGAGTTGAACTGAAGTGACAAACCTCAGTGTGACATTGTTATCATGTCTATTTATCTACACAATCTAATTCCCAAATGTTATATTCTTGATGTCTGTGGTGGAGGTAGGTCACTGCCACCTTCTGCCACCAGAACATTATGATCAAGACCATCAACTGAGGATTCATCTGATCTGTCCCCTGAGGTTCAGTTATATCTCACTTATTTAAAGCAAACAGGAGGCAGCTGAACAGAATTTGAAGTTATTTGATTACTTTATTTGAAGACAGATTTCTGTTTAAAGTTAGTAAATTATGAATGCATCATAATGTATATTTACCATTAAATATGAACTATTTTGCAAAAGAATTACAGAGAATCTGATCAATTAAATGAAATAAGTTTCTTATTGTTTCATTTTTTTTATGTTTTCTATCCGCAGTTTGTTTTCATTGTACAGAAAGTCAGTATAAAAATTTGGTATAGAAAAGTTGGTATATATGTTGTTGTGTGTCGTGGCAAAAGATCTTGAGCAAAAAGTCTAATACACAAATAATAGGATTCCGGAGGCTAGCTGGAGGACTGGCAACTGGAAGAACTGGCAGAGAATGGTAGAGTGGAGAGTCCTTAAACATGGTTTAACACAACGAGAGATGTGAAACAGGTGGGAAGGCAGCCCAGCCCCAGCGTAGCAATCAGCAGCTCATTCCACACACCTGAGGTGAGAAAAGCAGGCATGAAAGTAAACCAAAAGAGGGCAACAAGTCACCTCCTAACAGAATGTCACAGCTGAAATCGAGACTTGTCAGACCACGTTTTTCCAATGTTCTTTTGTCCAATTTTTGTGAGCCAAACTGTAGTCTCGGCATCTGTTCTTAGCTGACAAGAGTGACACCCGATGGAGTCTTCTGCTGCTGTAGCCCATCTTCTTCAAGGTTGGACATGTTGTGCATTCAGAGATGGTATTCTACATTCCTTGGTTGTAACCAGTGGTTATTTGAGTTACTGTTTCCTTTCTATCATCTCCAACTAGTCTGCCCATTCTCCTCTGACCTCTCACATCAACAAGACATTTTAGTCCACACAATTGCTACTCACTGGATATTTCCTCTTTTTCGGACCATTCTCCGTAAACCCTAGAGATGGTTGTGTGTGAAAATCCCAGTAGATCAGTTTCTGAAATACTCAGACCAGCCCGCCTGGCACCAACAACCATACCACGTTCAAAGTCATTTAGATCCTCTTTCTTCCCCATTCTCATGTTCAGCTTGAACTTCAGGAAGTTGTCTTGATCACCTCTACATGAATAAATTCATTGAATTTCAGTCTTGTGATTGAGTGATTAGCTATTTGTGTTAACCAGGAATCGAACTGTTGTACCCAATAAAGTGGCCAGTGAGTGTTTACTTGACATATGTGAGAGACCACATGGCTCAGCAGAGGAGCTTTACAACCCGAAGGTAATGTTTTATTATGAGAGACTATTTTTTCGTGTCGTGATCACTCTCTTTGTAAAATCTTGTCACTGATAAAATGTAGCATATTAGATAATTTAAGTTCTATCACAGAGTAAGGTGACCTCATCTGAAGAATAAATTTGACTTTCCTACTGTTCAGTCACTAGATGGAAACAATGATCCAAACTGAATGAACCTTTTTCAAAAGTTTATTTTTGTTAATGACAGTAAAGTGAAATATGGTGTGGGTCTTCTCTGTGACCAAAAGAGATCAGAAAGGACACCAATGAATGGAAGACTTTGATCTGAAAAAAAAAAACACATTGGAGTCTTTTTAAGAGTCACACAAGGGAATTAAATAGGTCATAATGCCAATGCATTTTAAACTGATCACGTCTGAACTTGAAGCAGGAAACAAACTGTGCCAAACAGACCTGCAGTTAGAGGAAGCGGTTAACCATGAAGACCAGATTCAACGTCAGTTTACTGAAGTGAAAGTTCGTCAGAGCGGCAGCAGAGCTGTAGTCAAGACAAATCTCTGTGTTTCTATCTGAAGAAAATTCATCTGAGTTCATCTGTTCTTTCTCAACATCTGACTCAAATACTGGTGAGTACAGCCGATAATATTTACTGTGTTTCAACAACCAGCATCAAAACTTAGAGCTTAAGTTCAACAGGAAGTTCCACTCTTTCCACTTCACACTGACTCAGCACGTTTCTTTAGAAGTTCAATAACTCATCAATAATCAATAAATCTTTACTTAAAGTGTGTTTTTCTCTCTTGTTGTCAGTGTGTAGACATGTGTGCTGCCAGATGTCTAAGTTCTGAAGATCAGTTTCTGTGCTCCATCTGTCTGGATGTGTTCACTGATCCAGTCACTACATCATGTGGACACAACTTCTGTAAACACTGTATCACTGAACACTGGGATACTACTGATCGATACAGGTGTCCCCTTTGTACAGAGATTTTCTACACTAGACCTCAGCTGAAGATCAACACATTCATCAGTGAGATGGTTACTCAGTTCAGACATGAAGCTCAACAGAAAACCAGCAGCTCAGAGCAACAAGCTGCCAAACCAGGAGAAGTTCCCTGTGACGTCTGCACTGGAACCAAACTGAAGGCCCTGAAGTCCTGCCTGGTGTGTCTGCTCTCCTACTGTGACTCTCACCTGGAGCCTCATCTGACAATGTCACGTCTGAAAAGACATCAGCTGATCCATCCTGTGGACAACCTGGAAGACAGGATGTGTAGGAAGCACGATAAACCTCTGGAGCTGTTCTGTAAGACCGACCAGACATGTGTCTGCATGCTCTGCTCTGTTTTAGACCACAAGACACATGAGTTTGTTCCTCTGAAAGAAGAATATGAAGGAAAGAAGGCAGAGCTGGAGAAGACAGAGGATGAAATTCAGCGGATGATCCAGAAGAGACGACTGAAGATTGAGGAGATGAAAGAGTCAGTGAAGATGAGTAAAGTTGCTGCAGACAGAGAGAAAGCAGAAGGTGTTCAGGTCTTCACTACTCTGAAGGAGTCTGTTGAGAGAGGCCTGGACCAGCTCATAAAGGAGATCGAAGACAAACAGAAAACAACAGAGAAACAGGCTGAAGGTTTCATCAAAGATCTGGAACAGGAAGTCTCTGAGCTGATGAAGAGGAGCTCTGTGGTAAAGCAGCTCTCACGCTCTGAAGACCACCTCCACCTCCTCCAAAGCTTCTCCTCCCTGAAAGCTGCTCCACCCACCAAGGACTGGACAGAGGTCAGCGTCCGTCCACCATCATATGAGGGGACTGTGGTGAGAGCTGTGACTCAGCTGGAGGAGACACTCAGGAAAGACAAGAAGAAGCTGCTTAAGGCTGAGCTGAAGAGGGCCCAGCAGTATGCAGTGGATGTGACTCTAGATCCTGACACAGCAAATCCCTACCTCATCCTGTCTGATGATGGAAAACAAGTGATTCATAGTACTGTGAGGAAGAATCTTCCAGACAACCCAGAGAGATTTTCGTTTTGTCTTTGTGTTTTCGGAAAGAAGAGTTTCTCTTCAGGCAGATTTTACTTTCAGGTTCAGGTTAAAGGAAAAACTGACTGGGATCTAGGAGTGGCCAGAGAGTCAGTCAACAGGAAGGGAAGCATCACAGCAAGTCCTCAGAATGGTTTCTGGACTGTTCGTTTGAGAAATAGCAATGAATACGAAGCCTGTGCTGGTCCTTCAGTGCGTCTCTCTCTTGGTTCTCGTCCTGAGAAGGTGGGAGTGTTTGTGGATTATGAGGAGGGTCTGGTCTCCTTTCATGATGTAGATACTGCAGCTCTTATCTACTCCTTTACTGGCTGCCACTTCAATGACAAACTTTACCCATTGTTGGGCCCTAGTCTGAACTATGGTGGTGAAAATTCTGCACCTCTGATCATCTGTCCTGTCAATCAAACTGTCTGATCCATTTAATGATGAAGCTTTGAGATCAATGAATGAACTTATTGATCTTCACTCTTTATTCCCACTCTGTACATATATGCTTCAATACTACAATACTGGTACAGCTGTGAGCACAAAGATATCAATGGATTAGAGGGATATGGTACAAACTGATCATTCTGGAATAAAATGATTTCATTGTGAATTATCATAAAAATGTTCATATCAACTTTTTTCATTCCTTCATTCTTCAATTTATCAGTTTAGATTTAATGGTTGTTGGACTTTTACTTTTTACTTGCCTTTATGTTTTTATTCTGTTGATTCATGAAACTCTTGTGTGTAATTTGTGTTAACTATGAAATGAGCTACAATTAAAGAGCTGTGTCATGCCTGTGTCATCAGGAGAGTGTGTTGATGAAAAAAATACATGAGAAATATTGATTGATAGATTGATTATTAAAATGTGACAGTTTGTATTAATGAATATCTACACACAAATATGAGAGATTATAACCATATGGCTAATTTCCATATCACAACTCATTAGCTGGTAAAAACAAAAAAAAACAAAACAAACAACAACAAAAAATTACAGTCACCATAATACCATAACTGGACAAAAACACACAAAAAAGAAGAACAAGACTGCAACAAGAAATAGTGCACAGATACACACAAAAGCTGGTGTACCAACGCATGCTACCAAGCACTAATCAGAGCCTTCTTCCCTCTTCCTCCCGTATTTCATCCCATTTTTCGTGACGTAAGACATTGAGACTATATTTACACTTTAAACTGTGGGCACAATTCTTGTGTATTGGTGTATTAATCCACATTTTGATAGGTCATATAGTTTTTGTTCAGTCACTATTCAATGACCATGATCAATTTTGAGAATTGTAATCAGTGTGTATTGTGCTGAATGTTCGTGCTAGAGTGGATGACATCATCAGTTAGAGTGGGGGAAGTTGTCTGACATTGTTTGAAACTTTTCTCTTTCCACGCTCCTCCCAGCCACAACTTCCACTCTACACACACGATTTTTCCCACAGTTGTAAACAAACTTGTTCTGTCTCTCACAATGTGCAAAGCAGTGACACTTAAAGAATTTAAACTGTGAGCCTCTGAGTGCGGTCACGTCTCTCTCTGCTCTCCATTGACTCTAATGCAAAGATTTTCTGAGAGAAGTGGAAGGGACCCCTGTGTAAAACTCGCACGTGTCTCCAAAGTATTTACTATAGAAAGAAAAATAACATCATTTTTTCATAATTTTTTTTTCTGATAGGAGCTACCGTTTTGTCACAGTAAGGCCAAATGTGAGACTAGCACAGAGAGAGAAAATCACCGTTTTTCTCCACGTTTCTGTCTGTCTCTGCCTGCCTGAGCCACAGCTGAGACCAATTCATTAATCAGGGACTCCTCTTGATATCTCTGCTGTTAATATTGCTGATCCCTGTCTCCCAGACATTTATGTTACAACAATACACGCCAACACACACACCTCTACCACACACATGTGCGCACACTTCTCAACCCACACAAACACACAGGTAACTTTAGGTGAGTACAGTTACACACATGCACATGCACACACAGGTGACTTGTGTGATTACAGCTCCTCAGTATCAGTGCTCAGTGAAAGATGATCATATGTCTGTCTGATTACCTCTGGTCATGGGTTTGATTCCCATGTTGCCAGAGATGGTACCCCCGGCAGTAGCCCCCTGTGGCCCTTTCAAAATTTCCTAGAGGGAATTTTCTACTTAATTAAAATGTTCACATGATTATTTTGCAAATATCGCTCTGTTGCTATTGCTCCTATTGTTATATTACACAAACCCCTCTGACACTATTAGACAAGATTCTAGTGTTACACATGACTGTACTACACAAATATAGAAGTTTATAGAAAAATTAAGAGTGACGTAACTTTAGACTGAATGTGGGATTGACCCAGAGCTGCAAAAGACTGTAATATGAAGATGGGTTCCTGCAGATTGAAATAAAGTCACACTGCAAAAGAAAAGATGAACTAAACACAAGTCCTCTTGTTCTATGTTAGAATAATAATCACATGTAAACCTGAAGGAGAAAACAAAACTTATCAAACAGAGTTACAGTTAGAGGAGGAGTAAAGCTGGAAAGATCAGATTTAATGTCAGATTCCTGAAATAAAAGTCAGTTTAACAAAAAATCTGTGCTTTCAATTACAGATAAAAGCACTATAAAGTACCAACAAGTGATCAGTAAAACCAGCAGGTACAATAAAACCGTCTTTAAAAGTATTCATTTGATATTTAAAACAATAAAGTTTAAGTTTATTTCGTTCAGATAGCACCTTAAAAGTTAAGAGGATTTGAATGTCATATAAACATGTAAATTACACATCGTAATTATGTCGTTTCTGTTACTGAAAATTAAATGTGTCGCGTTAAAAGCTAAAGCTGTCTGTTATCATCCGACTTGGTTCTCAGTCACACATTTCAATCAAAATCAAACAATCAAGTGTGAGGTTACACGATCGTTAATGGAAGTGTTTTCCCTGGTAAATAGTTACTTTTATAGTGTAGTAATTCAGTTACTAACTCTGTTACTTTTTGGGAGAAGTAACTAGTAACTATAACTAATTACTTTTTTAATGTAACCATGCCCAACGCTGGTCTTTACAACGTTAACTATTGTAGGTCAGTACAATGTGAACATTTTAATTAATTAGTGCTTGGTAGACTTAGTCCCCCAGCTTTTGTGTGTGTCTGTGAATTATTTGTTATTGCATGTTTGTTTGTAGTTTTTATATGGTTATAGTCTCTCATATTTACGTGTAATTGTTTATTAATACAAACTGTCCCATTTTAATAATCAGTCAATCAATATTTGTCATGTTTTTTTGAAAAGTGGAAGTTGAGGCGTTTGAGATTCATTTCTTCAACAAACTCTCCTGATGACACAGACACGATCTAGTACACAGCTCCAGAACTTTAATTGTAGCTCATTTTACAATTATCACAAATTCCACACTAGAGTTTTATGAATCAACAGAATAAAAACATTAAAACAAAGGTAAAAGGTAAAAGTCCAACAACCATTAAATCTAAACTGATAAACTGAAGATTGACGGAATGAGAACATTAATCAAAGAAACAAGTTGATATGACATTTTTATCATAATTCACAATGTAATCTTTTTATTCCAGAATAATCAGTTTGTACCGTATCTCTCTAATCCATTGGTATCTTTGTGTTCTCAGTTATACCAGTATTGTAGTATTAAATGTAGGAGAATCAAGTTATTACATAATTAATTGTAATAACTGCACTCTTTCAAAAGGGGCACCACTCACAGATTTAGAATACACTTTGAGAATTAAACAATCAATATTCATCTGATCTCATCTTCTGTATCGTTTAATCCTGCACTAGGGTCGCGGGGTTACTGAAGCTTATCCCAGCTGGCATCCGGCGAGAGGCGGGGTACACCCTGGACAAGTCGCACAAGGGCTAACACTGAGACATGCAACCATTTGCACTCACACGCACACCTAGGGTCAATTTAGAGTCACCAATTAGCCTAACAAGCATGTCTTTGGAGGTGGGAGGAAGCCAGAGTACCCGGAGAGAACCCCCGCGAACACAGGGAGAACATGCAAACTCCACCCAGAAAGGCCCGAGCTGGACTTGAATTAATATTCAATAAGTATTAATTATTAGTAAATAACCAATCTCAACATATCTGAGGCATGAGCTCTCAGTACGGGGATCATCTGTTTCCAGCTCACACGGACGACAACAACGACTCAAGTGAAATATGTGGTTTATTTACAAAGGTGAACAGTGAACAATAAACAATATGGTGAATAACATAACAGAGTAACAGAAAATGATGATAATACTCAAGTAAACGACAATGAGGACGCAAACCTAATTTCTTAAATTAATGATTTAGATTTGTTTAAGGTTTCTATAGTTATAACACGTCATCAACTCTGCTCAAATATGAAGGTGACGGTCTACTTATGGAAACTCCTTGGATGCTGCTCCGAACAACTGGATCAGGTGACCAAACCCTGTCCTGGTGAGCTCGATCTTTCACAGCATTATCATCAGGGCAAACCCAGCAGTACCGAAGCGTTGAGAGCAGACTGAGGACAGCCCTGCAGATCCGGACCTCAGCGTCGGTTACAGCTGAAATCTTCCCCAGCGTTATGTAGACAAAGTGGACAACTGCGAAGTTGCCGTGCAGCAGAGTCTGATGACGTGTTAAAAATTGGTTGTCGATGATGGAATTGAAAAATACTTCAGATGGCCGGTCGAAAATATCTTCAAAAATATTATTAATACATGACTTTCTTGACAGTTAAAATAGAACTCAGCTTGTACTTTTAGAGAATAATTCAAAAATAAACTTAAACACGTCAACTGGTGGACAACAAAACTTCAAGTTACAAATAAAAAGTATCATGAAGACAAAAACGAATTGAGAACAGAACAAGAGCTAGGAGAGAACGAAATTAGAATGGAATAACAACTGAAGGAGAAATTAAGCTAAGACCGAATAACAACTTAAGGAGAACTGAACTAAGACTGGCCAGGCTCGAGTTTATCATCAGTCTCTGCAGGGTGTGTCTCTTTTTACGAAACAGTTTTTTCATGCCTTACGATGATTAACACTTCAGTGCTTTCAAAAGAGAGTATTAACTAACGGCTGTACTTCTCACAATGTGAAACTCAGAAGTAGAAAGAGACATGAAATGAAACACTTTCAATGAAACATGTCAGCATGAATACATGTTATCAGAAACATTCATTATTTTCTATGACTTTTCTCAATATCCTAATTCAAGAAGAAGGAAATGTATTATATAAGGTATTATATTTGGGCTAGGCAAACCAGTCTCAATTTGTAGAATATAGATGTATTAAAATGCTATAACAGTATTACTTGTTAAAATGACATTCCACAGACATTTCTTTAACTAGCCTCTGGATGACAGTATGGCTCCATGGTAGAGACTTATGATTAAAAATACATCTAACTTCTTCAAATTCCAAGTTAGAAAATCTAAAAAAACTGTAAATTGACACAAATCATGAGCTGAGTGTAGATTGAACATTGTAATCTTGGAGAATGTTCTTCTACATAAAGCATATATGTACAATGTGAATAAAGTGTGGAGATCAGTATGTTCATTCATTGATCTTAAAGCTTCATCATTAAATGGATCAGAAAGTTTGATTGACAAGACAGATGATCAGAGGTGCAGAGTTTTTACCACCATCATTCAGATCCGGACTGAAGTATGGGTAAAGTTTTATTGAAGGAGCAGCCAGTAAAGGAGTAGATAAGAGCTGCAGTATCTACGTCATGAAAGGAGACCAGACCCTCCTCATAATCCACAAACACCCCCACCTTCTCAGGACGAGAACCAAGAGAGAGACGCACTGAAGGACCAGCAAGAGCGAAGTATACATCAGAATCAGTATGAGAATCAGACTCAGACTCGGAATCAGAATCATTTACCAAACCTACTGTCCAGCAACCATCCTCAGGAATCCTTTAACCTGAACCTGAAAATAAAATCTACCTGAAGAGAAACTCTTCTTTCCTAAAACACACGCACATGTAGAAAATCTCTCTGGGTTGTCTGGAAGATTCTTCCTTATGTTACCACAGTGAACTTGTTTTCCATCATCAGACAGGATGAGTTTAGGATGTGCTGTATCAGGATCTAGAGTCACATCCACTGCATACTGCTGGACCCTCTTCAGCTCAGCCTCAACCAGCTTCTTCATGTCTTTACTGAGTGTCTCCTCCAGCTGAGTCACAGCTCTCACCACAGTCCCCTAATATGATGACCTCTGTCCAGTCCTTGGTGGGTGGAGCAGCTTTCAGGGAGGAGAAGCTTTGGAGGAGGTGGTCTTCGGAGCTTGAGAGCTGCTTTACCTCAGAGCTCCTCTTCATCAGCTCAGAGACTTCCTGTTCCAGATGTTTGATGAAACCTTCAGCCTGTTTCTCTCTTGTTTTCTGTTTGTCTTCGATCTCCTTTATGAGCTGGTCCAGGCTTCTCTCAACAGACTCCATCAGAGCAGTGAAGACCTGAACACTTTCTGCTTTCTCTCTGTCTGCAGCATCTTTACTCATCTTCACTGACTCTTTCATCTCCTCAATCTTCAGTCGTCTCTTCTGGATCATCTGCTGAATTTCATCCTCTGTCTTCCCCAGCTCTGCCTTCTTTCCTTCATATTCTTCTTTCAGAGGAACAACTCATGTGTCTTGTGGTCTAAAACAGAGCAGAGCGTGCAGACACATGTCTGGTCGGTCTTACAGAACAGCTCCAGAGGTTTATCGTGCTTCCTACAGATCCTGTCTTCCAGGTTGTCTGCAGGGTGGATCAGCTGATGTCTTTTCAGGCCTGACATTGTCAGATGAGGCTCCAGGTGAAAGTCACAGTAGGAGAGCAGACACACCAGGCAGGACTTCAGGGCCTTCAGTTTGGTTCCAGTGCAGACGTAGGAGGAAAACCACCCAGCAGCAGGATCGCTTCCTTACAGGAGGAGCACTGCCAGAGCCCTGCAAAATGACCTCCAGCAGGCCACTAGTGTGCATGTTTCTGCTCAAACTGTCAGAAACAGACTCCATGAGGGTGGTATAAGGGCCCCACATCCACAAGTGGGACTTGTGCTTACAGGTCAACACCGTGCAGGGTGATTGGCATTTACCAGAGAACACCAAGATTGGCAGATTCACCATCTGGAGACATGGCACGTGGAGGCCCACACACACTCTTTAAAACCTTACTCTGATGTGATTTTTTGACATGACAAAACAAGGCTTGTCATCTGGAGAAATCTCTGCACACATATCAGAGTAATTTTATCTAGTAGCTACTATTCCCTGATTATATGGAGTTATTTTTTTTTTGTTTTTATCTGAAATATGTGGCTTAGCTTTTCTTCAGTCATGTTGTCTTTATTGTGGGGGGTATGGCCTGCACTTGCGCTTGGTTGGTCTGGTGGTGTTGGCTGCGCTCGCCATCTGCGCTAGGGCGTGGCATGCCCCGTGGCTACGGTGGTTCTCTGGTCTTGTCAACCATGCGCCCCACACTGGGGTGGAGGTTCTCGGGCACTGGGGCTTCTGACCTGACTCTGGGCCCTGGTAATGGTCTCACTCATATTTAGGGAATGCCCACATGCATGTGTGTTGTCACCTGCCAGCCCGTGCTGGATCACATCAAGAAGAATTGATGAGTCCCGGCTATTAAGGGCTGGATTATTGTTTTTACTCTATCACTACGTGCCCTATGGCAGACTTCTCTCCTCTATTGGGACACCCTTACTCCCCTGGACTCTCTCATCTCTCCAGAGATTTACACAACACCCCCCTGAACCCAGTCATACTTGAGTGAGGTGACTTGGAAAGCACAGAACCCTACACACCACTAGTTCCTACCAACACCACACGCCTCTCCTCTACTGTCCATCCTTCTACATCTTTTCTGTCCTTTGTTCTCCCCCTCTATTCACTGAGGTGTAGCACTTCCCTCCCTGCCACACAAGGTCACTGCACTCAATAAAGATCAACAGGACAGTTCCCAGGGAGGGCTGCATCAACCTCATATAATGTTGATACCCTGTGGTGTCCAACTATGCAGACAAATGCAGACAATTGCAAAAAAAAAAAAGAAAAGAAAAACAGTGTACTGCTCCATGTCCATCAACCTATGTTGCACAGCCTAATTACTTTGAAAACTTAAATTTTTGAAAAATCAAATAACCACTTATTTTTCTTTTCTTTTTTTTTTTACTGTCCTGTTCTGAACAGACAACTCAATGAAACATACACGGACCTGGTCCACAGCTGCTTTGTGTAGCCTGGCTTCAGTTATTATTTGGATTTTAAATCTTAAACATCATACCTGTCTGATGTGAGTCTGCAGTTCTGTGATTACTGATCTGAACCAGACCTTCCTCCAGAGGTTGAAGGGAGGTTAGTTCTTAGCTTGTTTGAAAACTGATTTTAACTCTTGTTTTAAATGTCTGTATATGCCAGCTAATGCTAGCCTAGTAGGCTACACTGTTTACCATTGCTTGGCAACACCATCAGCTGTTCTGTGCCCTTGTCTGTATGACAGGGGTCTTCAAACCGATGGAGAGATTAAGTAGGAAGCCCCTACCTACTATATGTGATTTATATTAAACCTGGCTTAGTGCCATTTATAAATATACATTATTAATCATTTTGCATTCAATATCAAGCTATCCCTTAACTAAAATATGTTGTATTCATGTTAATGTGTATTTAAAGATTTAAATTTCTGAGGGAAAATTAAAAATATACATACATAGGGGTCGTGGACCCCCTATTGAAGACTATATGATGTAACCATCAAACCTGTCTGATGTTAATCTGGACAACGAGTCTGTGAGATAATCTGATGTGAACCGCTTTAGTCTTAGGAGGAGTGGATATGGACATAAATCTGCTTGATCCTTTTGAGTCATTTGTCTCAGTTGGACTCATGTATGCATCAATGGTTTATTTTTCAGAGCATTTAACAAATGTCTCCTTCAAAAATTGTCTCACAGGGACAAAGAATTCAATCAATGTTCAGCTGTTTTTTGTAGATTCAGTTCACGTTTATTTTGTCACATCTGTAAACAAATCGAGAACTTTAGTGAGCACCTCCCTGTGGAGGTTTATGGCGGACATTAAATGACACTCAGTGCGTTTACATGCAGAGCTTCATCGAGCTATGCTCGAAATTCAACTTTCTGACTACAGTCCTTGTCCCAGTTTACATGCAGCGTAGAAAATCTAATAACTGTTCTCCTCTTCCACACTAGGTGGCGATACGTGTCTTTTCAGCAGGTTAATACCACATTAATATGGCTCGCTTTCTGGTTGACCTATTACGTGATATAATAAACAAGAGTCATTCATGCGGCGGACCGGCATTTCAAACAACAACCAGACGGATAATAGCACATTTTTTAATCTTGTACGTAACGTTCACACTACTTTTGCTGCAGGTAAGATCCGCGCTGTCTCTCAGACGGTTCTTCTAGCTGCTCCGTTTATCTTCTTCTTCTTCTGCAATCGACTTTCTTGGATGTTTTTGTTTCGGGGTCACACGCCAGCGCAGCAGTTGTGGAGCATGCGCGCATGCATTATCCAATTGAAAACTGCGGTTACCATGTACATGCCGAATAACCAAATTCTAGTCGTATTATCTGGGCGTCTCAATTGGATAATGAGAACTCACGATTTTAATTGGAGTAATGTGTTTACATGCACTTATCTCCTATCTCCTGCAGTAATTGTTGTTTTTTTTTTTTTTTTTTTTCACGTGCATGTAAATGCACTGACTGATGTTCTCAACCTTCTTTCTACAGCCCAGGTGTGTCAAACATGTGGCCTGTGGAACACAAGTTGCCCACCAGAGGGTCTAACCTGTCCCATGGTGGATGAATTTGCAAAGTGCAAAAATTACACTGAAGACATTAACTGGATTTATTCCAATAAAAGTATTTGCTATTCCCAAGGTTCACATGGTTGGGCATGTAATGTGGGCACGACACTGAAACTTACCCCTAAATTCCACCGGGTCCGTCTGCGTCGCGTATTCGAAGCGTTGCGCCTTCGCGAGTAATACGCGCCCATTAAAGTCAATGTATCAACCTCCACCGGCTCCATAGTGCTCCGTTTCAGAAGCGTCCCAGAAGCGTTGTGATGCTCGGCCACACGAGCATTTCGCCTCTGTTCTCTGTTCTAGTTTTTCAAAATAAAACACCATGAACAGACTCCGGGTCATGTTTTCTGTCGCTAGATCAACATAACGCTATCATTCCGCAGCAGTTCTAGTTGTGACAGAGCCATTGCTAAACCGCGCCAAGCTCAACAGAGCAGATTGCATCAGGACAGGAAATCCGACGGAGAATCAACGTAAAACATTCCGCTCCCTTTCAAAATAAAACACATACGCCGTTCACGTAGCCTCACAACTTCACATCATCATTACGTCATGGCCGAATTGAAGTGGAGCAGCATAAAATCATTTATGATACAACACATTCTTTTTATAAGGACAATACAAGAAAGGACAAAGGCTGGAACGTAATCCCACGGTCTTGTGTACGTCCAGGATTATCGCGTGATATCGCATGAATATGGCCGGCTCGCAAGCCAGCGCTATGCTGCCGTTCTGCGCCTGTGTCGTGCCCAGTGAGTGTTGACGCCGAGTGGAGGACGGACCAAATACGCAACGCTTGCGCAACGCGACGCGGACGGACCCGGTGGATTTTCGAGGTTAGAACTAAACAGAAATTCTTTTTGTTAAGATATATCTAGTTATTCATTACATGTGTTGAAATAGTGCAGTCTATTAATTGAAAACACTTTCACAACACTTTGCTGCACTAGGGTCAGAGCTTTAGGGGGGCTTTAATGTCAAACTATGTGTTGCAAAGCTTCATTTGGTTTGAAAATTACATCTAAATGAGAGATGAGGTAGGAACTATAGGTGCAAAACTAATTTAAAGATACAAAGTCCGTAAAGATGGGCAGTCCTGCCTAAGGGACAACATCATTCTCATCTCATCTCATCTCATCTCATCTCATCTCATCTCATCTCATCTCATCTTCCATAGCGCTTAATCCTGCACTAGGGTCGCGGGGGTTGCTGGAGCCTATCCCAGCTGGCATTAGGCGAGAGGCGGGGTACACCCTGGACAAGTCGTCAGCCTATCGCAGGGCTGACACTGAGACGTACAACCATTACAACATCATCTTGTCCTTTTATATTTTTATAGGTGCTGGGACAAAGTTTAAGTTTGGACTAGACATGTCTATACTTTAGTAAAGGAAACATTAAGAGTTGTCGTTGATTATAGGTTAATAAGCAGTTGTGTTACCGGTCCGACCCACTGGAGGTCAAACTGGACCCTGATCTAAAATGATTTTGACCCCTATGTTCTACAGAGAACACAGAGACACAGAGGAATCAGCGAATAACCTGAAGCCAGGAAACAGAGGTTCCGTGAATGTGGTGTTGAAGGTGTGGAGGTGGACCAATGTCTCAGAGGACACTCTGTAGAAGGACAGAGTCCCAGCAGGACAGTCCACATACACTGCTACTCTGTTTGAGATGCAGGTGGAGGAAATGGGTGTTCTCCTGTTATTGTGCCAGGCAAAGTAACCTTCAACAGCAGAACATCTCAGACTCCACGACTGGTTATTGAATCCAAACCAGCAGTCCTTGCTTGGTCCTCTCCGTCCGATTCCTCTGTAGCTCACCGCTATGTAAACCCAGCCCTCCCACTCCACCTCCCAGTAACGGCGACCAGTGAAACCATTCCTGCACAGCAGCTGTTTCCACCAGAACCTGTCGGGAGTAGGAGGATACATCTGCTTCTCATCCCTCCCCGTCACCGTCCTGTTGTTGTCGGACAGTTGGAGGAATCTGTTGACGGTGTTTGTGTCGACAGTGAGTTCACAGAAATCTGATGGAGAGAGAAAAGAGTTTTAACGTCTGACGTGTCCCTTCATTAACGGAGAACAGAGTGAAACTTTTCACTTTACTCACACTTCCTCAGACCAGGTCTCAGTCTCTGCTCTCCACCGTGGTCCAGCCTGGAAGAACAAAGTCTAAAGTTAAGAAGTCCTAGTGTCTGATGTGTCGTTACATGTTACATTAAGGATGAAAACAAAAAAACAACACATTGTAGCATGTAGCTCTGAGGATTGAAGCTTCCAGGGTTCAAGTCTAATCTTGAACTAATCTAGTCTAGTCTTTCCATCTTGTTCCTAAATCTGGATCATGTCTCCAAGTCAACAACCATGTGTTCCTGTTTCTGGTCCAGTGGCAGGTAGAGATCTATTAGAGAGCAGCTGCTACAATATTTTACTGACCACATGGTGGTGCTGCTGCTTATTTACACACAAACTCAGATCAGATTTAGTGCCGTCTGGGGACGCATGTGGAGACACATTTTAATGAATACTAGGTGTTAATAGTACATGTAAATACTAAAAGCACTTTACAGTCACAGTGACAAATTCACCCATTTAATAGCATGTCTGGTAATGTCTGGGTTTGTTGTAACAGATTGTGAATCAGCCACTCCAACAAACATAGTCCAACCTCTCATCGTTCCCTCATACCTGAGAGTGTCCAGCCTACAGACTGGATCCTCCACCCTAGCAGACAGCAGTTTTCCTCCCTCGTCTCCTGGATGGTTGTAGCTCAGGTCCAGCTCTCTCAGGTGGGAGGGATTGGAGCTCAGAGCTGAGGCCAGAAAAGAACAGCCTTCCTCTGTGACCAGACAACCTGACAGACTAGAGGCACATACACATAATCCTCCTATTATCCTCAAATATTGCTAACACATTTTACTCTCAAGAAAATTATTTACATAAACTTGTTGACCAAGTTTTTGTGTCAGGCACTTTGTTTATTTGTTGACTACACCAATAACCCCTTGCTACCAGTGAGTTGACCTTCCCTCTACTGTTATTTTTTTGAATGATGAACATTGGGGTCAAATTGACCTCAAGGATAATAGGAGGGATAATTATAAATAATGGGTTGTAACACACTTAATACTCCACACCATCCTCCATCAGCAATACACCACATGCTGACTTAACTGACAGAATCTGATTGTGGTGGGTGGATAAATCCAAATGTCGACCAATCTTGATATCACGGCATGTATCGACATCAATCGATACCAATGTGACGAAATCAATACTTACGTTTCAGTTTCTCTCTTGTACGACTGAATCAGTTTCATTAAAGAGTCGACCAGACTGTGTTTGTCTAAAACTGCTGCTGCCCATCACAGAGGAGACCAGGCTCAGTGTGACTCAGCAAGCGCAAGTTGTGATAATGGAGCGGTAACACAACAAACTTGTAAAAGCATGAGAAATATCAGGGAAAAGAAAACAGAGCTACCAAAATGGAGAGAGGAGGAGATTGTATTGTTTTGTACTTCCTGAACTACTTGTTGTGAACTGATAATTGTTTACACTTTGTTTATTTAAGAAAAAACTGAAAGAAGTGCTATGATGGAGATATTTTGTTTCATAATTTTATTGTAGTTTCTGAACATTCTTCCTGAAAAATAATTTGTTTTCATTTACTCTCAAGTGATAATTTTGAGTTGTTTCTCTCTTTTACTATGAGAATAAGAATAATACAAAATACTCTACTTTACTACTAAATTTTGTACTGGATTTTAACTGATTATTAATCTTGAAGGCAAATCACAAA
The DNA here is from genome assembly GCF_022458985.1 of Mugil cephalus. NCBI lineage: Eukaryota > Metazoa > Chordata > Actinopteri > Mugiliformes > Mugilidae > Mugil > Mugil cephalus. The sequence continues at coordinate 30,700,856 of NC_061771.1, forward strand.
AACGCACAAAGGTCATGAAAATTAATTCAGATTCAGATTGATGAGGCATTATTAAAATGTATTGATATCGATATCGGTGATACTGTCCCTGTATTTACGTCGGATCGATATCAAAAAGGTATCGTACGCCACTATAATCTAATCACTGTCTTAATACATGGTCCTTTGGCTCCATCTACTGGAATAATAGTAGTACTACAAATAATAAACAAAGCCATGTTGTAGTGAAAGTTAAGACTCTTTTATGAAACTGGACCTACGTACATAACTCAAGAACAATACCCCTTAGGGTGATTCTGACTTATGTGATAGAAACTTTCAAAAGAGACCAAAACCATGAATGAGCTCCACGATGTTAAACTATGTGTTTGTTCTTCTTTTGGTAACTTATGAGTTTCCATCTTAAACACTTTGGAACTTTTCATCACAAACACTGACTTGAGTGTCAAATCACAGTAAATTCTGAATACTCACCTTAGAGTTTCCAGCTCACAGCTAGGACTCTCCAGTCCAGCACACAGCAGCTTCACTCCAGAATCCTGCAGGTTGTTGTTGCTCAGATCCAGATGTTTGAGACTGGAGGACCAGGAGGTGACAACTGAGGACAGAGCTGCACAGCTTCTCTCTGAGAGGTTACAGTCACTGAGTCTAAAAGAGAGTTAATAATTAACACAGTAATTACAACAGAAATTACAGAAATAACAACTCATGTGGAGGTGGTCTGGGACACATGTGACCTCATTCCCTTGGTCAGTGTATAAAGAGTGATGTCTGTTTATTAGTAATGAACCTTTTAAAATATTCTAGCCTTGGAGCTGGTAAGAATAAACATGTGAAATAATAATAATCTGAGAAGGCTGAGTGTGATTCCACTTGTGGTCAATTATTGATGAGATCATACTGCAAACAGTATTTTCTCCTGGAGACCAAAGGAATTCATGCTTCCTCTATTTTTTGTCACTGTAGCTGACATTAAGTAAAAATACTCGACTTGATAGTTTCGTCAGTTCTCTGTTGACACTTGACACTTTGTCTCTTCCTTATTTGTCTTCCCTAATTCATGCCAAACTACCACATGTGGCATTATAGACTTCTATCTGATTCTGATCATTTTTAATATCCTGCAGTAGCAATGGCGTTGTTAAAACTCAGACTTAGACTTAGACAGACGTTAATGATCCATGAGGGAAGTTACTTTGTCACCATAGTTTCGTGTAATCGTGTAAGCAGTGTAATCAAAAAAAAAGTACAGAATTAGCAATATAAAAATATACAAAAGCAGTTGGCAAAATAGTGTCCAAGATGATGTGGATGTTTGACCAGTTGCATAGCAACAGTAGTGTGGATCGTGTTGTCTTGTTGTTTTTTGTCAATGGTGTTTCCTTATCGGCTGAGGGAAGGATGTAAATTCAAACGTGTGGGCGTGTGGGCAGTGTGAGTGTGGCAGTAGTAGTTCTGTAGTTCTCTTTGTATTCCAGGTAAAAAGTCTGACCTTTATCGAAAGGATGACCCAGATGGGTGAGATCTGATGGAATGAAAGGTCAGCAAAGATGACCTGGAGAAACAGGTAGCTTGATAGCTACTTGTTAGCTTGATATGAGTCATATTATCATCAGTACACTAGAAAATTAGTTAAGAGACGTTGCTATGAACATTTCAATTACCTGACCAGAAATGGGCCGAACTAATTTTTTGCAAAAAACTTTTGCCTCATAGATCCTGGTTTAGCTTCTCTAACCACAAGCGCCTCCTTAACTATGATAACTTTTGACATCGTTGTCTAGGATTTGTAATAACTTTTGCCAGTCTATAAAATTCCAAATGTTTTTCAAGGTCTGCAGGAATTGGTACAACCAAAAACATGACAATAATTCACCATTTCCCACGCTTTGTTTAGTAGTATATCAAACTGCCTGCACAGTATTTTGTATTATGTTATAGTCTGGTTGTTATAGTCTCAAAATGACAACTTTTTTCTCAACATTATATTTCGACTTTTTTCTTGAAATGCATGATGAAAAAAAAATAATCTAGCGCCTCTCATTTTTTCACCCATTCTCACTCACTAGCAGGTAGTTAAAGATGGACAGGTGAGATCAGAGGACTGAGCTCTGTACTTACAGAGCTTTGTTGGAGGCTTTGACCACCGGCAGCAGCCTCAGAAGAGCCTCCTCTGAAGCAGAGTATTTCTTCAGGTCAAACTCGCCCAGATCTTGATCTGATGACAGCAAGATGAAGCCCAGAGCTGACCACTGAGCAGGAGACAGTTCATCTGTGGAGAGACTCCCTGATCTCAGGGACTGTTGGATCTCCTCCACTAGAGAACCATCATTGAGTTCATTCAGACAGTGGAACAGATTGATGCTTCTCTCTGCAGACAGATTCTCACTGATCTTCTTCTTGATGTACTGGATTGTTTTCTGATTGGTTTTTGAGCTACTTTCTGTCTTTATTAGCAGGTCCTTTAGTTTATCCTGATTGGTCTGCAGTGACAGGCCCAGGAGGAAGCGCAGGAACAAGTCCAGGTGTCCGTTTGGACTCTGCAGGGCCTTGTCAATGAAAGTCCTATGGATCTTCATTGAGGAGTTTTTTCTCAGAACCAGCATGAGGTTTTGCAGAGACAGTGGAGGTAAAGATGTCACATTTGTGTTGTTGTTAATAAGTGACATCCTTACATGAAGAGCAGCCAGAAACTCCTGAATACTAAGATGGACAAAGCTGAACATCTTGTGTTTGTCTTTCCGTCCACGTTCTACTTTGAAGATCTCTGTGAACACTCCTGAGAATACCGAGGCTTCGATGAAATCAATTCCACTCTCTCTCAGATCTCTCTCGTAGAAGATCAGGTTTCCCTTTTCCAGCTGCTGAAAGGACAGTTTGGCTAAAGACTTAATGTATGGAATGCACCTCTCTGGTCCGTACTTCTTGTTTGTCTGATCGATCTGAAACACCAGGAAGTGGATGTACATCTCGGTCAGGGTCTTGGGCAGCTCTGTTTTCTTTCTGGTTTCCAACACATCCTCCAGAACTGTAGCAGTGATCCAGCAGAAGACTGGGATGTGACACATGATGTGGAGACTACGTGATGTCTTGATGTGGGAGATGATCCTCTCAGCCTGCTCCTCATCTCTGAACCTCTTCCTGAAGTACTCCTCCTTCTGGGGGTCAGTGAACCCTCTGACCTCTGTCACCATGTCAACACACTCAGGAGGGATCTGATTGGCTGCTGCAGGCCGTGTGGTTATCCAGAGCCGAGCAGAGCGTAGCAGCTTTCCATTGATGAGTTTTCTCAGCAGGACGTCTACTCTGGTCGGCGTGGTTACGTCCACAGAGCGAACATCATCAGCGTGAAGGTCCAATTGAAGGCGGCTCTCGTCCAGACCGTCGAACACAAACAAAAGCTTGAATCTGCTCTTCTTGTAGTTGGTGTTTCCTGATGACTGCAGAGCTGTGAAGATGTGATTGAGAACCTCCTCTTTGATGTCGACAGTTTCTGGGATACATTCATGGATGAGCTCAGCCAAACGGAACTTCTCTCCCTTCAGGGGATTTAACTGACGGAAGGTGAAGGGAAAAATAAAATGCACGTCTTGATTGGATCTTTTTTCAGCCCAGTCCAACACAAACTTGTGCAACAGGAAGGTTTTTCCGATTCCAGCGATTCCATTGGTTAGCACTGTTTTTATGGGTGTGGACTCTCCAGAGGAATGCCTGAACATGTCTCTGGGTCGAAGTGGTTTCTCTCTTTCTGCTGCTGCCTTCAGCATCATCTCGATCAGTCGGACCTCGTGCTGTGTGTTGATGTGAACGTTAGACCCGGTCGTGATGTACAGCTCTGTGTAGATGTCAACCAGGCGCTGTTTATCGGCCGCCCAGCCTTCAAGGGCACACATGAACCTGTCCTGGAAGTTTGACTGAAGCATCTGTTGGTAAAATGTGATGGTAGTTGACTCTGGAACACCTGGGTGAAACATGGAGTAAAAAGTGTAAGTCGTACAAGCTAACTTATATTAATGGGGACCTGTGATCCTGTGTTCTTTATTTTGATCTGGATCTTCATAGGTCTTTAGACTGATCTAGATCTTTATACATTCTTTAATTTGGTCTGATGTGGCTCTTTAGCTGTTGTTTAGTTTGATCTGGATCTTTAACTGTTCTTTAGTTTGATTGGGATCTTTAGACATTCTTTAGTCTGGTCTGATCTGGATCTTCAGAGGTTCTTCAGTCTGGTCCGATCTGGATTTTTTGTGGTTCTTTGGTCTTATCTGGATCTTTAGAGGTTCTTTCATCTGATCTGGACCTATAGAGGTTCTTCATTCTGGTCTTATCTGGATCTTCAGTCATTCTTTAGTCTGGTCTGGATCTTTAAATGTTCTTTGGTCTGATGTGGATCTTTTAGTGTTCTTTAGTGTGGTCTGATCTGGATCTTTAGACATTTCTTCATCTGATCTGGATGTTTAAATGTTCTTCAGTCTGATCTGGATATTTAGGCATTCTTTAGTCTGGTCTGATCTGGATCTCTAGAGGTTTTTAGTCTGATCTGATCTGGATCTTAGAGGTTCTTTAGTCTGGTCTTATCTGGATCTTCGTACATTCTTTCATCTGATCTGGATCTTTACAGGTTCTTTGGTTGGATCTGGATCTTAAGAGGTTTTTAGTCTGATCTGGATCTTTAGATGTTCTTTAGTCAGATCTGGATTCTGTGCAGTCACTGACCTTCTGGTCCTGAGCTGTAGCCAGACAAACTCTGTAGAAGATCTTTCCTGTTGATCCTCTCTAAAACCTTCATGGCCACGTCCACAGCTCCAGGAAGTCTGTAGGTCTGCACCATCAGGTCCACCGTGTCCCACCTGTTGGTCGTCTGCAGTCGGCCTCTTCTGATGGGGGCGAACCCTTGGAGGCCATCAGTCTGCTGCAGGAACCATTTGAATTTACTGAACTCCTCATCTCCTAGATCTTCCAGAATGTTCAACAGGTCCTCTGGTGTCATGACGTCTACCTGATAGAGTCATAGGGTTTCACAGCTGATCAGGACTTTAATGAAGTAAAGTCTTTCCTGTTTAGCTACATGCTACATATACTACAGCACACACAGCATCTGTCTGCGCTGTGTCAAATCAGTCATTCTATAAATGAACATGAGCTAGAAATGATACTCACAAAGAAAAAGGAGCTGTCTGAAGTCTTCAAGGAGTCTCCTGCTGATCAACACTCTTCAAGCTGTAGAGTCTTTATAGTTAAATCTTTACTATAAATCTTTATTAGGGCAGAAAAATGTCGAAGAAACACATCCTTGTTCGTCAATAAAACAGGAACTACCTGTATTTCCTCATAAATCAGCAGGAGAGCGTGATTGGTTAACAGCAGAGCAACACAATATGCTGCTGCCAGTTTTGCAATACGAATATTTACCTTTTTTTTTTTTTTTTTTAGTTTAATGACATTTTTTGTCTAAAACTTAACTGTTTAATATAGTTTTCTGCTTTTTCTGCATAAGTCTATTAAACCATATCAGCACTTTGCAAAACTAGCAAAAAAAAAAAAAAAAAATCAATCTTTTGACTATTTCTCTCAAAAATGAAAGTCTAAAATTGCAGAATGAATGATTTATTGTGTTTTGGGTTAAAAATTGTGGTTATAATGGGAGTTAATGGGCCATTTTTGTCCACTAAGTTCACAAGACTTAAATCTGATGCAAGAAAAAACTAGCCCATTGATGCCTGAATTTATTTACAATTACATATATAAAAAAAATAATAATTTGTTTTTTCAATTGTTGTCAATATTATATAGTTTAGATATAATTTTAGGTTTTATGCCAATTAGCAACAACAGGCATGAATGGCAAAAATAGTGAAACATTTATTGAAATTCCAAAATTGATATGTACAAATAAGACCCGCTATTATAATCCAATTTGAAACAGAGGTAAAACTTTTCATTTAGGACTTCTAAACTTTAAAACCAATGAACGGATCATGAAAACAGCAAGAAACAAATCAGTACATCTTTATTCCCGCTCTGTATCAATCTATTTGACTTCTTACTCCTTACTCTCGGAATTTAACACAGAAATCCATCTGTATAATATTCAATTCAATTCAATTCAGTTTTATTTATATAGCGCCAGTAACAATACAAATCGTCTCAAGACGCTTCACAAAAACCAGCCTGCAACCTCCAGAGCAGCATGAGGGCGACGGTGGCAGGAAAAACTCCCTTTTGACAGGAAGAAACCTTGAGCAGAACCCAGCTCATATGGAGGAACCCATCTGTCGAAGGCCAGCTGGGTAGAAACAGAGAAGATAGAGAGAAAAGAAGAGCAGGAGAAACAAGATAAACAAACTTCTGTCATAGATACATATATCAAGCGGAAGGAAACATGTAGGGTCTAGTAATATAACACATAGCATATGATAAATATGTGATAAATATGTTCACAGTACCTCAGTCAGTCGTTGTGTTGTCAGTCAAAACTCCAATTTGCTGCTCTGTATCTGTACATGTGTAATGACAATGAAGTTGATCTAATCTAATCTAATCTAATCTAATCTAATCTAATCTAATCTCCCCACCCCACCCAGCAGGGGCCCCAGCAGGTGTCCCGCCCGGGGCACTTCTTAGTACAGGGACGGCCCTGCACACAAACTGGACCCTGAGTCACCCCTAGCCTATAAGCAGACGCTGTTTCCGGCCAGTCGCGGAACTGAATTACCTGCAACTACCTGTTCCACCTGGTAACCTGGAGAATAAGCGGACCGCCCACCAGCAGCAGGCGGAAGCCGCGATGAATGCTGGGTGATACCGTGGCTGAGGTAGCAGGTACTGGTGTGTGATACTGCTAGATGTGATATCGACCCGATACCAAGTAAATGCAGGGCTAGTATCGCCGATGCCAATATCGATACTTTTTCAATAATTAAGGTGGATGCGTCATCAATCCGAATCTGTATGAATTTTCATGACCTTTAAGCGTTGTTGTGATTTGTCTTTTGGGTTATTAATCAGTTAAAATCCCGTACAGTTGGGCTGAAGTTTATCAGTAAATAAAAACGACACGAACAATTTTTTTTTTTCAGTGTTCAGAAACTACATTACATTTATAAACGAAATCTCTCTCTTAATTGCCCTAATTTCTGTTTTTTTTCTTTCTTTTTTCTTAACCTTCTTGTTATCTTGGAGGTCAGTTTCACTGCATGCAATGTTTAACGTCTGTAAATATATGATTAACTTAATTTTATTTCCTTCATATTTAATTACTTAAATTGCTGGAGTCAAGCTGACTCCAAGGGGAAAAAAAATGTTCCCAAAACAAATGTTCCTGTCCCCCAAAATAATTGAAATATTTAACCCTCATGCATCATCGGGTACATTTTTTTTGTCCATTTTGCTAAAATATTCCTTTTCATCTAGCTGTTATTTTGGCTGCGTTAGCACATGTGGTACATTTTTTAAATTATTTTTTTGTCTCTCTACACAAGTTTGAAATAAAAAAATTTAAAAAATATATTCTAATAGGTCAACAGCACTGTGAAAAAAAACTACTACCCTCTTGAGTCATTAAGGACAAAAATATCCAAATTAAATAAATAAATAAAAAATCCTACATAAATCTCTTAAACCACTTCAGCACTTTTCGAAACCACCAAAATATTCAATAATTTTTACGATTTTAACCTCTTAAATGCCAGCTTCATTACTTTTTTTCTGCACTCGGAAAAAACCCACAAAACATTAGCTATTTACCGTTAAACTAATGTTGGGATCAGCTAGTTGATGGCTATGACACATAAACTTGGGAAACGAGTCAAACTGACCCAAAGGACAAAAAAAGTGTAAAATAATAAAAGTGATGGGCAGGTTAAATAAACAAAGTTTGCAAAATTATCACTTAAGTATCGATGCAAACATTGGTATCGACGTGGATTGATGATTGGATCGATCCGCCCATCACAACCAGGCGGACACCGCGGTGCATGCTGGGTGACACCGAGGCAGGGGTAGCAGGGTAGCAGGACCAGTAGCCGGCGGACTCAACCTTCACCTCGGCTTCACTTCCAGCCGCCCCCCCGCTGTCTCTTAGGCGGCCGCAGCGGACACCGTGTGGACAGCCCCGTCTTCAACCGAGTCATGGCCATCGGCGGACATCATCCCACGGTTAGCTCGGCTCTTTCTCTACGAATCTGAGGCACCTGCTGTCAGCCGGAGGAACAAGCTAAACAAGCTAAAGCTAAAGAAGCTAAAGGGGCTAAAGCTGCGTAGTTAGCTCCGGTAGCTGACTTGTTTCTGACTTCTACCTGGAGACTTTCCAGCTGTTTTTTTTTAGCTGGGAGAGTTTAGCCCTGTTCTTAGGGGATTAAATTTACCTGGGACGTCCCGTGTTTCAGATATTACCCCCTCTACGTCTGTGTGTGTGTCTTCTGATATAAACAAACTAAATGTGTTTTACTCTTAATTTACTCCGTAGTTATGTCTCTGCTACTTTCCGCCTCATTCCACTGCATGGTTGAGGACAATTTACACTTTTTAATTAGTTTGAGAATCATAACGGATAATAATTAAATATAAAACATAAATATTTTCGATGCTGTTGATCCCGGGGAAGAAATGACCTGTCAGTATTTAAATCAGCTCCACCTATACACACGAACACATTAATGCTTTGATTTAACGATTTCATCCGTTTAAATGGGCGAATAGTTCAGATATACTTCACTTTCCATCCTTACATCTCTCCATACTTTAATTCAAAGAACATCCTTCACGATTCTTAAGAGACAAGAGGCAGAAATATACCACGGATCAAACAAAAGTCTCAAAAAAGTAAAAACTCACCCCTAAGTCGCAGAGATGCAGATTCACACTGGACCAGTTTTATCTCAGGGCGTCTGTATTTGATCAGAAATCACATGGATGATTATCACAGGATTAGGATCACAGACATTACTACAAACTACTAGATGTCCTCAGGTAGAACTACTCCTGTGTGAATGGGGCTTTTGTTGTAGCAGCTCGGTGAAGCTAAGCTCATAGCAGCTAATTTATGTTCCTCTTCAGATAAACCGGTTCCCACCAACACCCCACACCTCGTTACATTCTCAGAGTGACAGCAAAGACTCATGATACTAGCATCTAGCTTCCATCCAGGTGATGTTAGCTCAGCTACTAGCCTCATCCTGGTGGATAACACTCATGCTAACCAGGCTAACCATGCTAACAGGGCTGTGGAGGATGATCAGCTGAGAGAAGCTCAGTAAACAAACAAACCTTCAGCTCATCTGAACCTCAGTCGGCCACTAAACTTTTTCGATTAATCATGTGGTTAACTGATAAATAATAAACCTTTATCTCAACATAATTGTGACGTATAAGTTTTATGTTTTTTTTTTGTTTTGTTTTTTTTACACCTTCAGCCAGTAGTAAAAAATTAAAAGTATTAAAAATATATAAGTATATTTGTACAACTGAGAAAGAAAATAAAAGAAATGATCAAATGTGAACTTAAAAGGGGGGTAGCTCTTGTATTTATTTATGTTTGGTTTCATACATTTACATTATTTCGACTGTGTCAGTGAAGTGCCAAATAGTGTAACTTAAAAGTCCAGTTAAGGCTCATAGGTGGTTTATTCTTCCTCCCAGGTAACAGCAGGTCTTCGTAGCCGTCTGAGGTTCTCTGAGTAGCCGGTAGGAGACCCGGTTCAACCCTGCACAGATTCTAAATCTGGACTGGGTGAGCTGGAGGAGTCGTGAGAGGGACGTCAGGATGAACCAGCTGGACTGGTTGGATTCTCCCACAGGAACCAGCGGAGTTTAACAATTAAATATTTACTTTAGTGTGAAATGAGCGTAGCTGAGACAAAGCTGAAACGCACGGAGGAAAGGACCCTTTGAAGGTCTTTACTGGGGACGTAAGGTCTGTTCTGGGCGAGGCCTGACAGAGGAAAATAAATCTGTGTGAGGAGTTTTTGGGCCCTGAGGTTATGTAGTAAACACTGGTGACTCTTTTATTCTCGTCCGTGTCTGTCTCAGGTGTAGCCTGGAGGAGTCGTAGATTTCCAGAGCGTCATGGAGCCAGATGTGATCCGCATGTACTCGTCCTCTCCCCCGCCGATGGAGGACGCCGCAGAGGAAGAGGATGACGAGTTCGGAGACTTCGGCACCTTCGCCAGCGTCCCCACTAGCGTCAGCTTCACGGAGTTCGACACCCCGACCACCTTCAACCAGTCGGAGGCGCTGGCCGCCACCTCCCCGCCTGAGCTCATCAACAACAGAGGGGGGGTGGTGGCGTTCAACCACAGCTCCTCCAACGGCACCCACGAGCTGTCCAAGGCGAACGGCGTCCTGAGCGGCAGTCCCTCGGACAGAACTGATATCAAAAAGGTCCTGTCCAGCTCCGTGGACATCTCGGCGCCGGTCGACTGTAACGGCGGAGGCACAGAGGTGCTGACTAACGGGTTCGCAACCTTTGACATTCAGGGAAGCCCCTCCTCACAGAATTCTGTCCACTCTCTCACAAAAGAAACGTCCACCGAGGACATGGGCGACGTCCCAGAGGACGATTTCGCAGACTTTGCTGCTTTTTCCAATGCAGGAGGACACCTCAGCCAGAGGGAGGACTCGAATAGTCCCACAGCGTCGGCCGTCCCCCACGACGAGGACTCTAACGTTGAGCGGGGATACACCTCAGAGGAAAATAACAGGGACACGAACAGAACCGGACCCGACACGTCCGGCGACGAGACCCCGGATGGCCCATGCAGCACGGACCAGGGTTCTCGACAAAGGGACTCAGTTTGCACTAACGAACCTCTAACTCCGAATGGGCTGGACGCACCTGACAAAGACGAGTCCAAAGAGGACGTGTCTGCCAGCGCTGACGTCGACGCTGGGCTGGTGGACGAGGAAAAGGGCTCCGGGAATGACACTGAGACGGAGACGGAGACGGAGACGTCGCTGGGGCGGCCGCTGTCGACCGACGCCCTGGAGGAGTATGGAGATGTGAGCACCACGGGCTCAGCGCCGTCTCCGCCCCTCCATGGGGACACGGCAACCCCGCCCGCCGATGAAGACGACGAGGACTTCGGGGACTTCGGAGACGCCGGCGCGTTCGGCGGTCAGGGCTTCGCAGACTTTGACCAAGCGGACGTCCAGCAGGACCAGAGTTCGGCTCCCGCTCAGGACGCGTCAGACGCCGAGCAGGACGACGACTTTGGAGACTTCAACTCCCCCAAGTTTCACGCCCGAGGAAACGAGGGGGAGGACGAAGAGAAGTTTGCCGACTTCCCAGTCAGCGACAGCTTCGGGAACTTTAGCTCGGCTGGAGGCGGCGAGGCCGATGCCGGGTGGAGTGCCTTCGGAGAGCAGCAGCAGCAGCAGCAGCAGCAGGACGCGGAGGTGGAGGGGGAATCCTGGGCGGCGTTCACAGATAAGAGCGTTGCTGCTCCTGCAGAAAGGAGCGAGGAAGACGACGAGGACGAAGACTGGCATGAAAGTGAGGTCGCTGCAGTCAGCGAGGAAACCAGCAGGACTGACAGACAAACGGTAAGCAGCACAGAAATGGTTCAAACCGAAACAGGAAGGTCCCACATTTTGATTGGATGAATAAACAACGATGTCTTGATTAAAAAAAACTGCGGAACGGTTTCTTTGGTAGAAAGTGTAAAACTGATCATTATTATAACAATTAAAACTCTGACAGAATCCACGTCTGAAACTAAACCAAGGTCAAATCTTCACTGATCCTCTGGTCGTCCATGTCTCTGCAGAGGACAGTTGTTCTATAGTGGATGTCCCAGACTCTGGTTGCCTAGGTAACCTTCATATAAACATGTGGGTGAGTGGGCGGAGCTAGCTCTTCTTCTGTTTGAAAAGAAAATACCGTAACAAACCACCTTAACAACAACACCAGCTAATCTAACCTAATTTAGCCTAAACAAGCAAAAAAAAAAAATGCTAAAATTAGACTAAACAATGTGTAACTTTAATAAACTAACTTAAACATAAACACCTAAACTAGCCAGCTTCAGTTTAATTATACTCTGGAGTCCAGAGTATGATTTGTTCTTTATCTTTAAAACTGTTCACCTCTTTGCCTTGTTTGTTTTCATTCTTTTCAGCTCAACCTCACATGTGTGACTTTACAGTTAGTTTCACATTTTGACCAAAAACAAAATCCCAGAAGGAGAAAATTTGAGTTTTTCTGTGAAAACAAACATGTTTAACTGTTATTTTTGTAAAATGTAAATTTAAACTGTACATTTCAAAAGCTCATGAACAAATTTAGCAAACAACAAAGTTATTTCCAGCTATTTATGTTAAAATGCACAACTATTTAGGACCGTTTCCAAAACTATCAGGTGTCCCAATGAGTATTAACGTCTAAATGTCCCAAATCTGTCCCATCTATAGACTCCATAGACTGAATATAGAGCCTCTCACACAACTTTTCCCTCTTCCTTAGCAACCATTGAGACATAATTTCCTGATTGGTTGCTGGGATGCATTTTCCCACCAATGGGACAGAAGGATTTTTTTTGTTTGCTAGTATTTGAAGCTGGCTAGTTGTCTCCTCTTGGTGTTTTCCTTTTCACTGTTTCTCCGCGCACCAAACACGATAACGATATTCAGGAAAAAGCCTAAATAATTACTTTAATTTATTTCCAACATGTAAAAAGCAAACAAAATAATCATACAGGAATGGATATAATGGACATAAATAACACAAAATGAAACTAGGACTAAACACCTAGAACTAAACAGAAATTGCATTTATTTGTCTTAATAAATGTCCTATTATTCATTAAGTATGAATATTTTCATAACCTCTTTGCATTAAAACAAAGGTAAACCTTTGGAATTGTCGTTATTTACAAGTTAATACGGTGTTGTGTTACTGGTCCGGCTCCCTTGAGATCAACCTGATTGCGGCCTTGAACTAAAACGAGTTTGACCAGTTCAGTTAAATTGGATGAAAAGTCCCATGCGCCAAGAGCTGAGTCTCTGTTTCTATTAATCATCAACTGTCCTGTAATAATGAGCAAAATCTTCTGATATGAAGCAGATTAAAGGCGTCAGGTGTCAGGCTCCGCCCCCTGAAACTCACTGAACCCTGTTACGACCCGTACAAACAAACCACCAGACGTTTACCTGAAGGAAACGCTGTCCACCACTTCCTGTTGATCTGATTGGTCATCTGGCCACCAATCAGAGGGCTCCCTACCATTTCTCAATTCACGTTGTACATTACTCTTGCTAAGTCATTCAAACAACATCCATGTGAGGGTTCATTGCCACAGAAAAAGAAGAGCTACTATTACCTGGAAGGCTAGGGAGCGAGGGACAGCTACTGTTAGCTGGGAGGCTCCGGAGAGTTACTATTAATAAAGAATTGGTAAGATTAACTGAGGAGGTTCAGAGAGACATTTATACGACTCGTGTTCAGTGAAATTTCAGAAAAAGTTTCAGTCGCCATTGTCCCTCTGTGCTATAAAAGTACCTTAACTTACCAACCATGACAGAGGAAAGGTAGCGGCCACCTGATCACCTGACCAACGAAAGGTAAATGAACCATGCTCCTTGGAGCGTTGGGTGAACCCAGACGAGCTCGCTCCACCCGCACACTGGATATATTCATATGTTCTGATCATCCAGAGCCTGGGACGTCCACTAGAGACATACAGAGACGAGGAGAAAATCAGTGTAGTTTTCGTTAGTGGGACATTAAAGAACAATTAACTGGTCAAAGAAGAAACCACCAGATTGATCTCAATTTCCTCCAGCTCTCCAGGTGAGTACCGGGCTGTAAACCTGTGACCTTCAGGTGGACAAGTTTCAAATGTCTATCAACACTTATGGGGTGACAACAGACATCAAACTAATAGAATGCAATAAAATAAAAATAAAAGGCAAAATCAATAAGCTTACATTCATGTTGTCCGGATAGGTTTTTCTTTTAGCGTTATCCATTTCATTCAAAAAAGACCTAAATGAGTCACAACGTCCGTTTCCCTTTAACAGTACGTCAACCTCTCCATTCCAAGACGCGTCATCAGCTCCTTCTTCTATATTAAATGTGATGTATCATTGATGTTGTTTCTGCAGGCATCCCTGTCCCTGTCTGTCCGTTTGGAGAAGCTGTTTCAGAGCAGCTTCCCTCCGACAGACGTCCCTCCACTGGAGGACGCCGTGTTGTCCCTGAAGATCCTCCTGGAGCCTCCGGAGGATGAGCCACAGTCTGGAACCGAGGCCCAGAGGAGGTGAGAGTTTCATCAGATGGGGTTTCACGAACCTAGACATGTCCTCTGGTCTCTGACTGCGTCCCATTGGTCGGTTTCAGGTGTGGACGTGGAGGCGTGTGGACACAGCTCCAGGACATCCACGAGGCCTTTGGCCTCCGGTATCAGTGGGGGGGCTCTCACTGCAACAAAGCTCTTCTCTGCTGCCTGGGCATCGACACTAGAAACATCGTAAGTTTGTGTTGATGCCGTTACATCCTGGTACTTAACAGAGAAAAGGAATGTTATAGCGAGACGGATTAGCTAGAGAGGCTAGGAAGAGCTACTGTTAACTAGGGAGGCTAGGAAGAGGTACTGTTAACTAGGGAGGGTAGGAAGAGGTACTGTTAGCTGAGAAGCTAGGAACATTTACTGCTAGTTGGGAGGCTAGGAAGAACTGTTGTTAGCTAGGGAGCTTGGGAAGGAATACTGTAAGCTAGGGAGCTTACCAAGAGCTACTGTTAGCTAGGGAGGCTAGGAAGAAGTACTGTTAGCTGGAGAGAATAGGAAGAGCTAGTGTTAGCTAGTGAGCTTAGGAAGAGCTACTGTTAACTAGGGAAGTTAGGAAGAGCTACTGTTAGCTAGGGAATCTAGGAAGAGGTACTGTTAGCTGGAAGGCTAGGAAAGGCTACTGTTAGCTAGGGAGGTTAGGAAGCGCTACTGTTAGCTAGGGAGTTTAGGAAGGAATACGGTAAGCTAGGGAGCCTAGGAGGAGCTACTGTTAGCTGGGAGTCTATGAAAAGCTACTTATTAGCAAGGAGAATAGGGAGAGGCCCTGTTAGTAGAAAGTCATGGAAGAGCACATGTTGGTAGGAAGAGTTCAACTGTTGAAGAGCACTAGAAAGCACTACTGTTAGCTAGGGAGGCTAGGAAGAGCTACTATTAGCCTGGGAGGCTCGGAAGCACTACTGTTAGCTAGGTAGGCTAGGAAGAGCTACTGTTAGCTCAGAGGTTAGGTAGGGCTACTGATTAGCAAGGAGGTAAGGAAGAGTCACTGTTAGTGGAAAGGCTAGGAAGAGCAAATCTTAGCTAGGAAGAGCTACTATTATCCTGGGTGGCTAGGAAGCTCTACTGTGGGGGGTAGGAAGAGGTACTGTTAGCAGGGAGGCTAGGAAAAGTTACTCTTAGCTAGGGAGGCAAGGAGAAGCTAGTAGTAGATAGGGAAGTTAGGAAAAGCTACTGTTAGCTAGGGAGACTAGGAAGAGCTACTTTTAGCTATGGAGGCTAGCTACTATTAGCTTGGGAGGCTAGGACAAGCTACTGTGAGCTAGGTTGGCTAAGAAGAGTTACTGTTTGCTAGGGAGATAACGGAAGTGTTTTTTTTTAAATTTCACTTACCGTAACGTGATCAGATTTCTCAAATAAATCGGCTATGGGACATCATCAGCTTGTTTATTTATCGTGAGATGGCAAGTCCTCATGGTGGGAATTGTTTTTGGGGACAAATTTTGTACGATAAGTTCCTATCACATCCAGCTTTTCATGTGTAACCCGTTGGACATCAGGACTTCCCATTTGACGTTTGCATCCTCAATAATCAGAAGTTTTCTCCGCCTGCAGCTGTTCACAGGTCAGAAGAAGCAGCCGGTCATCGTGCCCATGTACGCTGCTGGTCTGGTGAGTTTTTAACGATGCTGGACGATCACTGACGTAGCTCCACTTATTAAACGAACCCATCGGCTGACGACTCCTCGTCTGTGCGCTGATTGCAGGGGATGCTGGAACCCACCAAAGAGCCCGTGAAGCCCGTCTCTGCAGCAGAGATGATTGCTTCCATCGGCCAAGCACCTCCGCTGGTTCCAGAGAAAAGCTCCTGTCCTCCAGACACAGTCCAGGTTTGGAGCTCGGGCTCAGTCAGTGGATTTAGTTTTCAGTAGTGATCAGATTATTCACAGGGACGCTTTGGATTAATTTTGATTAAGTCTCAAGTTGTTTTGTTGAAACTGTTGAAGGTGTTTAATCAGCAGGTTAAGTGCAGAATATTCCCTTCTTTCTTGAGTCTGATTGCTCATGCAAAATGAAACGTAATTCATATAGATTTAAAATGAATGATATTTAATCTCTTCCTAGCCTTCCTGCTAACAGTAGCTCTTCCTCGCCTCCCAGCTAACAGTAGCTCCTTCTACCCTCCCTAGCTAACAGTAGCTCTTCCTAGCTTCCCTAGCTAACAGTAGCTCTTCATAGCCTCCCTGCTAATCAGTAGCTCTTCCTAGTCTCCCAGCTAACAGTAGCTCTTCATAGCCTCCCTGCTAATCAGTAGCTCTTCCTAGTCTCCCAGCTAACAGTAGCACTTCCTAGCCTCCCTAGCTAACAGTAGCACTTCCTAGCCTCCCTAGCTAACAGTAGCTCCTTCTACCCTCCCTAGCTAACAGTAGCTCTTCCTAGCTTCCCTAGCTAACAGTAGCTCTTCATAGCCTCCCTGCTAATCAGTAGCTCTTCCTAGTCTCCCAGCTAACAGTAGCACTTCCTAGCCTCCCTAGCTAACAGTAGCACTTCCTAGCCTCCCTAGCTAACAGTAGCTCCTTCTACCCTCCCTAGCTACAGTAGCTCTTCCTAGTTCTAGCTAACAGTAGCTCTTCATAGCCTCCCTGCTAATCAGTAGCTCTTCCTAGTCTCCCAGCTAACTGTAGCTCTTCCTAGTCTCCCAGCTAACAGTAGCACTTCCTAGCCTCCCTAGCTAACAGTAGCGCTCCCTGGCCTACCAGTTAACAGTAGCTCTTCCTAGCGTCCCTGCTTACAGAAGCTTTTCCTAGCCTCCCAGCTAACAGTAGGTCTTCCTAGCCTCCCAGCTAACAGTAGGTCTTCCTCGCCTCCCAGCTAACAGTAGCTCCTTCTACCCTCCCTAGCTAACAGTAGCACTTCCTAGCCTCCCTAGCTAACAGTAGCTCTCCCTGGCCTACCAGTTAAGAGTAGCTCTTCCTAGCGTCGCTGCTTACAGAAGCTTTTCCTAGCCTCCCAGCTAACAGTAGCTCTTCCTAGCCTCGATGCTAACAGTAGCTCTTCCTACCCTCCCTAGCTAACAGTAGCTCTTCCTAGCCTCTCTAGCTAACTGTACCTCTTCCTAGCCTTCCTGCTAACAGGAAGATAAAAATTAGATAAAAAATAAAATTTAATCGTTTTATTGTTTGACAGCGCTAGTTTTCAGTTTTCTCACATCCCTTCTCTCTCTCTCTCCTCCTCTCCAGCAGGAGGCGCTCCCACCCGTCCAGTTTGACTGGAGCAGCAGTGGCCTTACGAACCCTCTGGACGGTAGGAGATCTCCGAACCCTCTTCTCTGGTCGTTCTCTTGCTCTCTCCGCCATGTCGCGTTTCCTCATATCTGCTGTCTGTAGCCACTTCCTGTCACTCGCAGCCAATCAGACGTCAGGAAAACAAACTCACGTATGAAACGGGTTCCTGAAACATCAGCAGGAGCGGATTTCTGCGATGTATTGAATACGACTATTTCTTAAAGCAATTCTTACCTAACTGGTGTTTTTACACTTTTCTTTTCTAATCTTAAAATCTCATAATAAGCGTGTGACTCACTAGAATGTGAAAGAAATTCACCGTCCAGGTCAGCATTCAATTCTCACACATTTCTGATAAGAGTCTGACCAATAATTTTGTTAAAAAATGATTTTCCCTTCTATTTGATATCACTGTCGCCTCTCTGGTATAGACAGAGTGAATTATTTGTGACTATCTATGCAGTCAAAAGAAAAATAAATACTATTGAAGCTAAACCTCTGAAAGGGGCTAAAATTAGATACAGCTTCTCAAAATGTTCCTAATGTAATGAACGTTACCAGGACAGTTGCAGCGCATAAAGAAGTTACAAAAATGCGTTGTGTGACGGTAAACAAACAGACGCTAAAGTGCTACGATAACGATAATAATGTTAATGGTAGCTGGTCAGACTGCCAAGGTAACTGAACATTATGAGGATATTTTATTTTATACTACATAAACAATTGAATTTTATTTAATTAATGTTCTCACTTACCGGTGCTTGTGAATCTGACTCTACGTTCACTTTCCCACCACATGCTTCAGTGGAGGTCAAAGGTCAGGCAGTGGGAGGCAGAGTTGTTCATGTTCAGATTTTTACTAAGTGCTATGCAACGTGCCAGAAAGGTAAGAACTGCTTCCGCCACATGGTTGTTCAGGTTCATGGTGGCTCAACTCATCGATTCTTCTAAACGACGCGTGACGAGCGAGCTGAGACTGTGACGAACGTTGACCAGGAATCATGGAGAGGAAAAATAAATCTAAACCAGATGAAAAGGATGAATCAGGAATCGATTTCTGCCAGTGAACCTGGACAAGCATAGTGGTGTTTTAGCCTAGCGTGGTTTCTAGGCTAACTCCAAAGCTCAGAGGGAATGTGCAGAAAAGCATTAGTGTCGCCATTAGCATCAGTTCTAGAAAGCGTCAATGCTTTACCTGCTATGCTAACCCTTACCCGCACTTTATGCTTCTGCATTAACTTGTTGCAGGGATTAGCTCCGTAAACGACGCGCACCTTCCCAGAAATATAACAACGCTTTGCAGCGACACAGACAATAAGTGATTGGTCCTCCTGGTAGTAGCGTGTTTCTACTTTAGTATTTCCGGCTGCTTCTCCATCTCCGCGATTTTCTAATTGATTGTTTTGGATCAATGAAGAATCTGTGAAGTTAACTGAGGAGGTTCGGGAGATAAAAACGTTTGTATGGCTCATGTTCGGCGAAAGATGTTAAGCATTGTTGAAAGTGAAGCAGGAGGTCGAAACTAAAATGAACCCGACTGATAAAAGAGACACACCGCCGCCTAGTGTTGCGGAGCGAAACAGACAATCCCAGACAGCGACCAGACTGCTAAGCTGTGAGTCTGGTTGCGTTGCCGTGGCAACGACATGGCTGCTCTGTCATCGTCGGTAGAAACAGTCGAACCTGTAGCAACAACTCTCTCTGATCACTGACTCTACTGCATGCCTCTCTCTCTCTCTCTCTCTCTCTCTCTCGCCCGTCCCGGCAGCGAGTGGAGGCTCTTCTCTGTTAAACCTCGATTTCTTTGGTCCAGTAGAAGATTCAGGCTCCAGCTCCTCCTCCATCCCAGGTCAGCAGCTGCTCTTTCTCCTCATCCTCCTGCTCCTTTTCCTCTTGTTCCTCCTCCTCTTTTTCTTCATCTTCTTCCGCCTCTGTCCTCCTCTTCCTTCCAACTCTTACTAATTAATCTAATCAATCTTCTAAAGACATATTGCCGTCCTTCCTGTTAATTTTGTCAGCCAATCACACGCCCCCTGTCAGAGGCCCCGCCCCCCCAATCTTGCCGTTCATACAGTCAGTAATAAAGTGAGAGTGGCGTTCATCTTCCTGGTCTCGGTTTCAGGCGTCGACCCCGAGCTCTTTGAGTTGACGACCGCCAAGATGGACGCTGGCGGCTCCGGCAGCCGTGTCGCCGACGCCTTCGCCCGCCTGATGTCCACCATGGAGAAGACCAGCACCTCCACCAGGTCGGGTTTCATGGCCAGAGTCGTGTGTTTCCTGGGAGAAACAGTCACATGATAATTTTTTTTTGTTTGTTTGTGCTTTCTGACAGGAAGCCGAGGAAAGACGAGAATCTGAGTGAGGAGGCGTCCAAAGTGATCGCGGCGCTGCCCGACTTGTCCTTCATGCAGGCTAAGGTGTTGATGTTCCCCGCTACGCTAACGCCGCTCGGCTCGCAGTCCACATCTGACTGAAGCCCCTCCCCCTCCTTCCACTGACTCCACCCTTTTTTTTCCATACATATATGTTAAAATTAACATTTTTTTTTTGTTCTTTTTTCAGTTTTTCTAAATAAAGCGAAGCATTTATGATCAGGGGAAGCAGCTCGGCGTTAACAGGATAAATAATTAATTTACAGAGGAAGCTTTAGAAGAGTCACCGTGTATATAATCAGGGATTTAACGTTTATTTTCCCTTTTAACCTAATGATTTTTCGTCTGTGTTGGTGGGTTCATGTCTGTGAAGGAAACACTGGCTGAAGCTCTTTGAATCAAACTGAAGTGGAAAATAAATAAGACAATTAATACATTTATAGACATATATAAAATCTCTCTATTATATATTTATCGACTTGAAACCACACTGCCTGCAAAATCCAGCTGAATGTTTGGTCCCGTCGCGTTTGAAGGCCTTAGTTTTCACTAAGCAGATGTTTAGCCGGTTTTCTTTAACCTGCAGCCTCATCCTGTCTTTGTCTGTTTGTCATTTATGCTTTTTAACAGAAGTTCTGACCCCAGCATTGCTGCAGCTTATTTTTTATTTTCTTTGTTCTGAGGAAACCGAACAAACGCTGGTGAATCCAGTGGGTCAGTGTTGTGTTTCCTCCTGTCTGTGTTGTTGTTTTGGGGGTAAAAACGGGACGTTTAGCTTAAAACCACTGAAAGTTTCTGAGCAGTGAAGATCGACTCACATCAGAAGGGAATCAAGGGACCAATTTCTGCTTCCATGCGTTCACCGTTCCTAACATGAAGTTTTATTTTCTTGTTGCCGCTCGTTCTTTTTATTGTTGTTGCTCATACTACTGTCGGGCCCCGTCTCCCAGGAGGATTTTGCACATTGTAAAGATGAAATGGATGTAATCATAGTTCACTGTGGCTTTAGACTGTGTACAGTTAAACTATGGACTGTAAAATGTACGGGAAAATTCCTATGGAAAAAACTGAATCACTTGAAGAGCCTGTCAAAAGGTTATCGTGCATGCCCGGGTTCTTTTCAGACTACAAGTGTGTAAATTTTACTTTTAGTGTACACAGGAAATTAAAATAATTTAAGAGAAAAACCTGTTTGTTTCGTCAGTTTTGGATGAGAAAAGTAAATTTGCTTCTGCATGTACAGAGTGCTAAGAACAAGGAGTACTGAAGACTCTTTTTTTTCAGTTATTTTACATTTATGGGGAGTGAATTAGGAAACATTTATTTGTCTCGCAGGGGGAAATTAGTTTGCAACAGCATACATAGGGGCAGAGAAATAACAAGAGTACAGAGTCCACAATATTGAAGATAAATGATAGGATAAACAGCAGGAAGGAAAGACCTTCTGTATCTTTGCTTCACACAGTGAGGGTGAAGCAGTCTGTCACTAAAGCTGCTCCTCAGGCTATGGAGATAATTTTCTGGCAAAACATGTTTCACATATTCAATATTACAACAATGTAGAAATGTTAATATTTAAATTTGTTGAGGCCTGAAGATGAAGAAAACAAATGTGAGACAAGAGGACAAAGATTATTGATTAGATTATTTCTCAATTTATTCCACAAAATAAAATTATTGAAATCCATTAAATGTAATGCAGAGCTGGCAGGGCCCAGATTAATCTGAAATGGGTCATAAACCTCAAGGACATTTAATAAAACAGCATGAATAAAATACAACGTGGAAATGCAGAAGTGAGAAGTGGGGTGGTGTTGGAGTTAAGGGTGGAGTGAGTAAGCAATTCTGAACAGGTGGGTTTTTAGTCTGGTTTTGAAAACAGGGAGACAATCAGTTTTACAGATGTCAGAGGGTAAAGAGTTACAAAGTTTGGGAGCAGAGTGGCTGAATGCTCTTTTCCCCATGGTGCTGAGGTGAACAGTGGTAATATGGAGAAGGTCAGACCGATATGGAAAGGCGAGGTTATGGATAGCCTTGAAGGTGTACAGAAGGATTTTTGAACTGAATTCTTTGTGTGACTTGGAGCCAGTGAAGTTCCTGTAGGAAATGTAGTGATGTGGTTCGGGTTTCGGTGATGATTCGTGCAACAGAGTTTTGGACCAGTTGGAGCTTATGGAGGGACTTGTGAGGGAGACTGAAGAAGAGAGAGTTTCAGTAATCCAGACAGGAGGTGACGAGACTGTGGGGTGTTTGGGGTGAGTGAGGGATGTTATTGATGTGGGATTTGAATGAAAGTGGAGTGTCAAGAATGACAGCCAAACTCTTAACCTGAGGGGAGGGGGAGACTGGGGAGCTATCGATGAGAACAGGGCAGCGGTCAACTTTGGAAAGTGTAGATAGGGTACCAATTAGTAAAAATCATTTTTATCACTTTAATTTCAGGAAGTTGGAAGTGAACCAGGATTTGATTTCAGATAAGCAGGTGGCAAGGGAGGTGGGTGGGAGTGTGGAGTTGGGTTTACTAGAGATAGAGCTGGGTGTCATCGGCGTAGCAGTTTTAGTGAATCTTAAATTTACGAAAAATAGTGGCTGCACTAAGGTCGAGGAGGATGCGCATGGAGAGTGAACCGATAACAGCTGCAATAAGGAGATCGTTAGTAATTTATATGTGGGCAGTTTCGGTGCTGTGGTGGGGCAGACACCAGACTGTAAGGTGTCATAGAGGGAGTTTTGTGTCAAGTGTGTATGTAGTTGAGTGGTGACTACTTTCTCAAGGATTTTGGACATGAAAGGTGAGTTGGAAATGGGGCGGAGATTGTTGTAGTTGTTAGGATCAGAGCCAGGTTTTTTCAGAACTGGGGTGATGGCTGCAGTTTGGGGGGTTGATGGAACAATTCCAGTGTTGAATGATGAGTAAATGATGGCAGATATGAGGATAAGTACAGTGAAGAGGCATGACTTGACCAGGGTGGTGGGGAGGGAGTCAAGATGACAGGTGGAGGGTTTAGATTTGCGGATGAGGTCAGTAATTTGAAAGTTGGCAGCCTTTAGCTTTCATTGAGCGGAGATGAGGGGTATACCCAGGCCAGCTGACAGTCTTGCCTGGGCCCGAAATGAGATAGTCTTAGATGAACTTCAAATCAAATGACAACATCAAATTTTGATCAGTGGCCAAACCATTTTTGTGTTGCTGTGGGGGGGTTCTTGACCACTATTTCAAGGACAATTAGGAAGATGGCAGAGGTACACATAGTCCAATGGGGTGGAGTTGTTCAGTGAAGCAAAGTCATTTAGCTGTTGCCAGGTTTTAGTCAAACAGAGAAAGTCAAACTTGCGATCAGTGAGTAGATCATGGATGAGGTGTCCTGTATTTGTGATTGAGCGGATGTTAAGTTCTTGGTGGGAGAGACGAGAGGGTCAAGAACAAGCTGGGGTGTGGGTGTGAAGCATGGTATGGATCGCCGGGTCCTGGTGCCGTAGTTCTCTGGTGCAGCAGGTGGAGAAGGCGGTGATGATGGAGAATTGCAGGAGCCATAGAACTGCCCGGAGGGTGGAGGAGGATGCTAAGATCCCATGGGTAAGGAGGGGAAATCGTACTTGTTCTCCAGGTGAAGATGAAAGTGGAGAGCTTGCGGTGAAATTCTCCTTTTCCTGGTACGGGCAGTGATCTGTGACCATTCCTCCTGTTGCGATGGAGTGGAACTTAATGGAGCCTCAGGTTCAGCCCGGAGCCGTGTCCAGGAGACATCAGAGACAGACACGGGGTGTGAAGGAGGTCTCCAGATGGTACAGTGGTGAGTGATGGCAGGAGAGGTGGTCGGAGCAGTGGTGTTGGGAGAGGTGGCATCAGGGACTGATGTGCCGTTGGAGTGAGGACCTGGTGGTGCGAAGACAAAGACAAAGACTACCCCAGACGAAGACGATGGTGTCCAGGAGCTTCTCAGCTTCTTGGATCTGGTACAGTGTGGAAATTCTACCCTCCAACTCCTGGATCTTTTGGGCCAGGCGCAGCTGCCATAGGCAGAAGGAGAGGAGAGTGAAGCCATGGCTGAAACAGATAGGACAACAGCCAGCAGACAGCCAACAGCACCAGACAGGATCCAACAGAGAGAAATATGGAACGAGGAGTGGACTGTGCAGTGTAGGACACTTACGCACCAGGGGCCCTTTGCACAAAACCAGGATAAGGGATTAAGCCGGGATGTGTTGGTTATCCTGGATGAACTTATCCATGACCAAGTTGCACACAAGCAGGATGGGGGAGAGTGGGATATGATTTGACAAACGTTACCATGGAGATTTATCCTGTGGAGCTAGCCTGCTCCAGACCAGGCTTAATTCCAGGATCTAGTTAATCTTATCCCTTATCTCAGTCAGCAGTCACCACAAATGGAAACCAATATTTATTCCACTGCCAACTACACATTAATATTACTGTCAACTAGACCCGCTGTCATTATTTAAACACTGACATTATTTGTGTTGGGCACAAACGCATGGCCCAACACAGGGGAGCCAGCTCATCAGGGAACGACTCAGCAGTCCACCTTCACCTGCACAGAAAGGACAGATGGTTCAAGAGAGGAGTAAAAGAAGCCATCTATGTCAAAGTGGAAAAACCTTCTCTAAACAGAGGAGGTGTACTGAGATTTAATTTACCATCTATTTACAATTCGATTTTGACTTCTGTCCCCAAGAAGTTTCAACACCATTCACACCTTGAGCCTCCAGGCTCCCATGGACAATAGCCTCGTTAGAGCTCTATTCATAGGGTAAGTAGCCTAGG
Organism: Mugil cephalus; assembly: GCF_022458985.1. Lineage (NCBI taxonomy): Eukaryota > Metazoa > Chordata > Actinopteri > Mugiliformes > Mugilidae > Mugil > Mugil cephalus. The sequence goes on from NC_061771.1 coordinate 30,725,517, forward strand.
CACACAGTTCCCCCCATTCAAGGACAGGTAAGTACCAGCCAATATGGAATTTAGTGACCCCAGTTTCTGGTCAAGCAAGTTTCGGGTGGGTGTTACCCACAGAGTTTTTTCCTATTTAAACCTCAATTTCCTACTAGTTTATCAGAACTGAAGAAGCTACTTGGATGAGTGGCGGAACATCTTCAAGAAATTCTACAAGTCCAGCTGACCTTATTCAACGCTTTTTTGGAATCCTCCATCTGTTTTACAAATATATATTTCTGAGCAAAAACTTGTGAATGAGACCATGTTAAAGGTGGTGATATCAAATAGAAAACACAACCCAGTACACAGCTCATGTCCTTTAATTGTAGCTCATTTTACAGTCACCACAATTTACACACAAATGTTATTCATGATGAATCCATCACTGGGTGTTACAGGGTGAAGAGTGGAGTTTCACGAATCAACAAAGTAAAAACATTAAAACTAGCAAAAGGTAAAAGTCCAACAAACATTAAATCTTAACTGAAGAATGAAGGAATGAGAACATTAATGAAAGAAAACAAGTTGATATGAACGTTTTTATCATAATTAACAATGAAATCATTTTATGGTCTCAAAGCTTCATCATTAAATGGATCAGACATTTTGATTGACAGGACAGATGATCAGAGGTACAGAGTTTTTACCACCATCATTTGTGCAGGGACTGAAGAATGGGTAAAGTTTGTCATTGAAGGAGCAGCCAGTAAAGGAGTAGATAAGAGCTGCAGTATCTACATCATGAAAGGAGACCAGACCCTCCTCATAATCCACAAACACCCCCACCTTCTCAGGACGAGGACCAAGAGAGAGACGCACTGGAGGACCAGCAAGAGCTTTGTATTCATTTCCTTTTCTCAAACATACAATCCAGTAACCATTCTGAGGTCTCAGTTTGATGTTTCCCTTCCTGTTGATTGACCCTCTGGCCACTCCTAGATCCCAGTCAGTTTTTCCTTTAACCTGAACCTGAAAGTAAAATCTACCTGAAGAGAAACTCTTCTTTCCTAAAACATTAACACAATATGAAAATCTCTCTGGGTGGTCTGGAAGTCTTTTCCACATACCACTATGAATCACTTGTTTTCCATCATCAGACAGGATGAGTGCAGGATGTGCTGTATCAGGATCCAGAGTCACATCCACTGCATACTGCTGGACCCTCTTCAGCTCAGCCTCAACCAGCTTCTTCTTGTCTTTACTGAGTGTCTCCTCCAGCTGAGTCACAGCTCTCACCACAATCCCCTCATATGATGGTGGACGGACGCTGACCTCTGTCCAGTCCTTGGTGGGTGGAGCAGCTTTCAGGGAGGAGAAGCTTTGGAGGAGGTGGAGGTGGTCTTCAGAGCGTGAGAGCTGCTTTACCTCAGAGCTCCTCTTCATCAGCTCAGAGACTTCCTGTTCCAGATGTTTGATGAAACCTTCAGCCTGTTTCTCTGTTGTTTTCTGTTTGTCTTCGATCTCCTTTATGAGCTGGTCCAGGTCTCTCTCAACAGACTCCTTCAGAGCAGTGAAGACCTGAACACCTTCTGCTTTCTGTCTGTCTGCAGCATCTTTACTCATCTTCACTGACTCTTTCATCTCCTCAATCTTCAGTCGTCTCTTCTTGATCATCTGCTGAATTTCATCCTCTGTCTTCTCCAGCTCTGCCTTCTTTCCTTCATATTCTTCTTTCAGAGGAACAACATTATGTGTCTTGTGGTTTAATACAGAGCAGAGCATGCAGACACATGCCTGGTCGGTCTTACAGAACAGTTCTAGACGTTTATCATGCTTCCTACACATCCTGTCTTCCAGGTTGTCCACAGGGTGGATAAGCTGATGTCTTTTCAGGCGTGACATTGTCAGATGAGGCTCCAGGTGAGAGTCACAGTAGGAGAGCAGACACACCAGGCAGGACTTCAGGGCCTTCAGTTTGGTTCCAGTGCAGACGTCACAGGGAACTTCTCCTGGTTTGGCAGCTTGTTGCTCTGAGCTGCTGCTGCTGGCTTTCTGTTGAGATTCATGTCTGAACTCAGCAACAATCTCACTAATGAAAGTGTTGATCTTCAGCTGAGGTCTAGTGTAAAAAATCTCTGTACAAAAGGGACACCTGTATCGATCAGTTGTATCCCAGTGTTGAGTGATGCAGCGTTTGCAGAAGTTGTGTCCACATGATGTAGTGACTGGATCAGTGAACACATCCAGACAGATGGAGCACAAAAACTGATCTTCAGATATCAGACATCGGGCAGCAGACATGTCTACACACTGACAATAAGGCATAGAGAGGTTATAGATAATTAAGAAACAAACACAGTTTAAGTAGAGATTTATTGTTATTGAACTTGAATTCTGTTCTACAGTTTAATTTAATCACATGTGAGTGGAACTTCCTGTTGGACTGAAGCTCTACGTTTTGATGCTGGTTGTTTAGCACAGTAAATATTATCAGCTGTACTCACCAGTATTTGAGTCAGATGTTGAGAAAGAACAGATGAACTCAGATAAATTTTCTTCACACAGAAACACAGAGTCACTCTGACAAACTTTGAATTTCATTTCAGTAAAGTTAAAGTTAAAGTTTAAATCTGGTCTTTCCAGTTTAGCTCCTCCTCTGACTGCAGCTCTATTTGTCACAGTTTATTTCCTGCTTCACGTGGAGGTGTGATCAGTGTAAAATGTGGTGACATTTTTCCTCAGTTTATTTCCTGGTGTGACTTTATTGCAGCTAATCACACTTCTGGTGGTTGTTGTTTTTTCTGACCTCTGCTGGACACAGAGAAAAACTACCCCAGACTTCACTTTTATTCATTTAACCTTTATTTAACCAGGAAATATCCCATTGAGATTGAGAACCTCTTTTTCAAGGGAGTCCTAGCCAAGAGGCAGCAAACACAAATTACAGTTGCGTATTTACATAAAAAGGAAACAGAACTAAACACATTGTGAGAAACAAGTGCACATAATGGAATTGACCTCAATAACGCTCAGTTTGGATTTAAAAGTGCTCAAAAAAAATTAAGTCAGTTAGTTTCCAGTCTTTCTGTAGCATATTCCAAGCATGAGGTGCAGAGTAAACAAAAGCCCTTTTACCCAACTCCGTATGAGCATAAGGGACAGAAAGCAACAACTGATTTTGAGAACGAAAAGAATGAGGTGCAGCATTTCTCAAAGTAACTAAAGTGCAAATGTACGAATGCAGCAGTCCCAACATTGCCTTATAAATGAATTAACGACGACAAACTCTTAGAGCCTGATTTACTTTAATCCCAAATAAGGACCTTATAGATTGTGCGTGCTGTTGGTTTGCGGGTTGTGGGTCATCTTATAAGATTGCATGAGCAATTGACAACAGTTGCAAAAGTAGATACCGTTCTATTTAAATGAGGATTTTTAGCCTTCTATCTCTTTTCACCTGACAGAATAAGGCAGAGCAGACTGAATGAAAGCACAAAATGAAATTTTAAGAATTGGAAGCGTTAGTGCAAGAGGCAAATAAACATATTTTGGACTTAGTGCAAAGAAATATTAACATACCCAGGAGAACTCAAGAAGTACTGACACCAAAAGAATTAAGGTAACATGTAATGCTCTATATATCCACCTCGCATAATACACCTAACACACAGACTGCACCAAGAAACAATGATGGTGAATATACTACAGAGAATCCTCTACCATAAACAAATGGAACTGGAAACTTTTGATTACACGGAGCACAACACAACAGATCTCAATACAGACATAGATACTGATAATAACTTATTATTTCACATAATGACAGTATGAAAACAATATTAATTCCGTGGGTAAACTGTCAATAATACAGTTAAATAACAGAAGTATGTGTAAAAAATTAGATTATATAAACGAGTAACTGAAACTATTCACTCATCCCTTCAGTATCATTCAGTTTAGTTTGACTGAACGCTAGAACAGGAGAACAGGAAGTAAATCCAAGTTCAGTGAAACATGTAGATATTTGTTAGCATCCCTGCTAATAAACCACTACCCCTAACACCAACCAATGAGGATGATGGTCTGCTCCAGATTATTTTATTCCATCCTTCTAGTGTTGTAGAAAACAACAGATAAAACTCTAGAAGTGTCAGAGATGACCATGTGTATTCAGATTCCTAGTTAAGCTAACAAATGCTAACATTGCCATTGCTGTTGTTTAAAGTTTGTCAATTCCCCTGAACACATCCATCTGATACTTTTCTTTGGTGCATTGAGAACAAGTCAACACATGGCGGCCATCTTTATGTACAGTCTGTTGTCAGGTGCAGTTTACTCATTTTGTTAGCTAGCTGGATGGCTAACTACAAAAGAAGTGACCTAAAACAGCGTCCCATCTAGGAAACATTCTTTAGAGCTAAAGGGGTCATATGGTATATATATTATAACTTTTTATGATGTTTTATCAAGTTCACTTTTCTTTTTAAAGTTACTCAGGTCAAAATTTGAAGTAATATTTCTAATGGACTATTCTTCACTCATTCTTTGGATCATTAAATTATTTCATTAATCAGCTGTACATCTAAGAAAAGGTATGTTTGTTTTCTATTTCTGTTCAATAAAGTTGAGTTGTTGTTCGATCAGAGTGACTCTGGAACTTCAGAACCAAAATCTAAGGAAGATGAACTCAGGTGGAGTAACCAGCCTGGGATACCTGGCCGTACTGAGCCTACACAAGTTACACATCCAGGTATTTGGACTGAACTTGGTCACATGGTCATATGGTCCTGTGGACTGGACCAGAACAAGAGACTGATGAAAGCTTCTTCTACTTGACCTACCTGCTTCTGTGAGGGAGGAAGACAAATTGCTTCAAATGACGATCAAACCTCAATCTGTTTTTTAAAATATTTCTGAGCAAAAACTAGTGAATGAAACCATGTTAAAGGTGATGACACCAGAAATAAACATAGTTTACACAGCCCAGTACACAGTCCTTGGCCTTTAATTGGAGCTTATTTTGCAATCATCACAATTTACACACGAGTGCTTTTCAGGATGGATCTGGGGTGAAGAGTTTCATGAATCAACAGTTCAAAACCAGTTCAAAAACCAACAGTTCGAAAAAGGTTTTACCATAATTCACAATAACATGTTTTTATTCCAACATAATCAGTTTGTACCGTATCTCTCTAATCCATTGATATCTTTGCAATCTCAGCTGTACCAGTATTGTAGTATTAAAGCATATGTGTACAGAGTGTGAATCAAGAGTGAAGATCAATAAGTTCATTCATTGATCTCAAAGCTTCATCATTAAATGGATCAGACAGTTTGACTGACAGGACAGATGATCAGAGGTGCAGAGTTTTTACCACCATCATTTGTGCAGGGACTGAAGTATGGATAAAGTTTGTCAGTGAAGGAGCAGCCAGTAAAGGAGTAGATAAGAGCTGCAGTATCTACATCATGAAAGGAGACCAGACCCTCCTCATAATCCACAAACACCTCCACCTTCTCAGGACGAGAACCAAGAGAGAGACGCACTGGACGACTAGTATTGGCTGTATACTTATTTCCATTTCTCAAACTTAGAGACCAGAAACCATTCTTAGGACTTGCTATAATGTCTCCCTTCCTGTTGACTGACTCTCGGGCCACTCCTAGATCCCAGTCAGTTTTTCCTTTAACCTGAACCTGAAAGTAAAATCTGCCTGAAGAGAAACTCTTCTTTCCTAAAACACTAACACAATATGAAAATCTCTCTGGGTTGTCTGGAAGATTTTTCCTCTCATCACCACAATGAACTTGTTTTCCATCATCAGACAGGATGAGTGCAGGATGTGCTGTATCAGGATCTAGAGTCACATCCACTGCATACTGCTGGACCCTCTTCAGCTCAGCCTCAACCAGCTTCTTCATGTCTTTACTGAGTGTCTCCTCCAGCTGAGTCACAGCTCTCCCCACAGTCCCCTCATATGATGGTGGATGGACGCTGACCTCTGTCCAGTCCTTGGTAGGTGGAGCATCTTTCAGGAGAGAAGAGCTTTGGAGGAGGTGGAGGTGTCTTCAGAGCATGAGAGCTGCTTTACCTCAGAGCTCCTCTTCATCAGCTCAGAGACTTCCTGTTCCAGATCTTTGATGAAACTTCAGCCTGTTCTCTGTTGTTTTCTGTTTGTCTTCGATCTCCTTTATGAGCTGGTCCAGGCTCTCTCTCAACAGACTCCTTCAGAGCATGAAGACCTGAACACCTTCTGCTTTCTGTCTGTCTGCAGCATTCTTTACTCATCTTCACTGACTCTTTCATCCCTCAATCTTCAGTCGTCTCTTCTGGATCATCTGCTGAATTTCATCCTCTGTCTTCCCCAGCTCTGCTTCTTTCCTTCATATTCTTCTTTCAGAGGAACAACATCATGTGTCTTGTGGTCTAAAACAGGGCAGAGCAGGCAGACACATGTCTGGTCAGTCTTACAGAACAGCTCCAGAGGTTTATCGTGCTTCCTACACATCCTGTCTTCCAGGTTGTCCACAGGTTGGATCAGCTGATGTGTTTTCAGGCGTGACGTTGTCAGATGAGGCTCCAGGTGAAAGTCACAGTAGGAGAGCAGACACACCAGGCAGGACTTCAGGGCCTTCAGTTTGGTCCCAATGCAGACGTCACAGGGAACTTCTCCTGGTTTGGCAGCTTGTTGCTCTGAGTTGCTGCTGCTGGCTTTCTGTTGAGCTTCATGTCTGAACTCAGCAACAATCTCACGTATGAAAGTGTTGATCTTCAGCTGAGGTCTAGTGTCAAAAATCTCTTTACACAGTGGACACTGGAACGTGACATTATGATCCCAGTGTTGAGTAATGCAGTGTTTGCAGAAGTTGTGTCCACATGATGTAGTGACTGGATCAGTGAACAGATCCAGACAGATGGAGCACAGAAACTGATCTTCAGATCTCAGAGAGCTGGCAGCAGACATGTCTACACACTGACAACAAGAGAAAAAGAGAGAAAAACACAGTTAAAGTAGAGATTTATTGATTACTGATAAGTTATTGAACTTCTAAAGAAACATGCCGAGTCAGTGTGAAGTGGAAAGAGTGGAACTTCCTGTTGGACTGAAGCTCTAAGTTTTGATGCTGGTTGTTGAAACACAGTAAATATTATAAGCTGTACTCACCAGTATTTGAGTCAAATGTTGAGAAAGAACAGATGAACCCAGTTGAGTTTTCTTCAGACAGAAACCAAGAGTATACTGGACTACAGCTCTGCCGTCGCTCTGACAAACTTTGACTTTCACGTCAGGAAAGTGACGTTTAATCTGGTCGTTACACTTTGAACTCTCATGCTTCAGTATCAGATGGGATCAGTTTTAAAATGCACTGACATTTTTACTTATTTTATTTCCTGGTATGATTTTATTGCAGCTCGTAAAAAGATTGTAAATGTGTTTTTCAGTCCTTATCAGCTCCATCAGAGTTCAAACTCCTCTGATGGTTGTTGTCTTTTCTTACCTCTGCTGGATATAGAGAAGAACTACACCAGACTTCACTTTTATTAACAACAACCACAAACTCTGAAAGCTTTTCTGAACACACTGACTCTTTTGTAAACTCACATTCAGTTTGAATCATTGTTTCTCTAGGAAGATCAAATGCGTTCTTCAGATCAGGTTACATTACTCTTGTGGTGACTTTGTATATTGAGTGCTGTGTATTGGGTACGCGCTGTTCTTGCCATGAAACGAGACGCTAGGACTCATGCCAAGAATAAAACAGGAAGTTTCAATAGAAGATCCTTCCAGGCAAAGAGTTTGAAGTCTTCACAGGGAATCAAGTTGAAGAGCTTGTAACTCTGTTGCAATGAGTTCCACGTTGTCGAGGCAGAGTAAGAAAATGACAGTCTGTCAAGCTCTGTATGGATTAAGGAAACAGTGAGAGTGACATAAATAGTGAAGAGAGTGAGTCCTAAGACAGAACCTTGTGGAACACTCTTAGCAACATCGGGAAAGCATGAGGAGAGACCACTGAGTTGCACACATTGCTTATGGTTGGAGAGAGATTCTGAGAATTAGCCAACAGCTTGGTCTGACAGGCCTATGAGTGACAGACTCTGACATAACATCCCATGGTCAACAGTATCAAATGCCTTGGACAAATCACAACACTTCACATTGTCCAAGGCTTCCACAACATCATTTAAGACTTTCACGGAAGTAGTATGTACTGTTCTATGTTGCTTCTGAAAACCAGACTGATGAGGAGACAAAATACAATGCAAACATGAAAACTCCTTGATCTGACCATTCAGCAGTCTCAAGTGCCTTAGCTAAGGTATAACTCCTTCACATGAACCATCGCGGTAGAGCGGTCGTCCAATAACTGAAAGGTTGGTGGTTTGATTTCGCCCTATCCATTGTGTCTGTCTTTGTGTCCTTGGGAAAAGACACTTTACCTGCAGTGTGAACTACTACTTGTGTATGATTGTGAGTGGCTGATGTTGGTGGGGATTGGAGAGGCCGTATTGGCAGCCATGTTTCCGTCAACCTGCCCCAGGGCATCTGTGACTAGGGGAATTTACTACCACCAGGGTGTGACTGTGCGAGCGAATGAATGATGCATTTAGTTGTAAAGTGCTTTGACTGTCGGTGATAAGAAGCTATATAAAACCTATGTATTATTATTATTGAAAAAAAAAACATAATACACAAATGGAAACACAACAGAAACAATCACATACAACATGCAGAAGACTTTTGTTTACGAAAACCCACAGTTCCCACTAATGTTGGTTTAATGTTTGGTGTTAGTGTTTCTCTCTGTCCTCTGTCTTATTTTCTTATCTTGGTTTTATTTTGTTCATGGGCTGTAACCTTTGTCCAGGGTGCAGTCAGCCTCCAGCCAATGACAGCACAGAGTATGACAACAGGACTCCAACAAAATAAATGAGCTGGTCCTGATCAGCTTGAACCCTACTTTTTTAAGTTGGCTGCGGACTTCATTGCTTAGCCTTTATCAATTTTATACAATCTCAGCCTTCTTAATAGTGAGGTCCCAAATATATGGAAGTCTGCCTTCATTCTTCCCCTGTTAAAAGGTGGAGATCCCACATTAGTGAACAATTATAGGCCGATTTCGAAGTTGTGCATTTTAGGAAAGGTCTTCGAAAGATTTGTCAGCAACCAATTAAAAGATTTCCTTGAGAAAGCTAATATCTTATCAAGATATCAATCTGGCTTTAGAAAAAAAAAACACAGCACTGTTTCTGCAGCCCTCAAGGTTTTAAATGACATCATTCAAGCATTGGACTTAAAGAAAGTGTGTGTAGCGTTATTTATAGACTTATCCAAGGCATTTGACACTGTTGATCATAATATCCTGATTAATATATTGCATAAAATAGGCTTATCTGAGCATGCAGTTTCTTGGTTTAAGAATTATTTATTGGATAGATCACAGTGTGTCCAGATGGCAAGGTCCTCATCAAAAGTTTTTAGGGTTTCAAAGGGGTACAAGGGCTGCCTTTAGGGTCCATCCTGTTTTCAATCTATAAAAATGATCTTGCGACAATTTGTCGGACGCTTTGTATCATTTCTATGCAGATGATACAATAATTTATTGTTTTTCATCGACTGTTGTGCAAGCTTTCACTCTTTTACAATCAGCCTTTGATGTTGTTCGGGCTCGTCTGCAAAGACTGAAGCTGGTTTTGAATACTGATAAGACGAAGGTCATGATTTTTTTCTAGGGCTACTGTGTTGTCAAAAAATCTCCCCGTTTTAACCTGCCAGGGTACAACCATTGAGCTGGTCTCGTCTTATAAATACCTGGGTTTCCATGTTGATGAACGTCTCTCTTTTAAATACCATATTTCAAGTCTAGTCTCTAAACTTAAGGTAAAATTAGGCTTTTACTTTAGGAATAGATCTTGCTTCTCTCATGGAGCCAGGAAACGCCTCGTGTCTGCAACCTTTCTTCCAGTGCTCGATTATGGTGATGTATTGTACATGCATGCACAGTCACATGTTTACGCTCTCTGGATACTGTGTGTCATTGTGCCTTGTGGTTTGTCTGTGGTTGAAAGAATCTAACCCATCACTGCACTTTGTACAAAAAGGCTGAATGGTCATCCCTGTCTGTTAGAAGATTTACACTTTGGTTAACTTTTATTTACAAAGCTCTACTTGGTATGGTCCCATCCTATCTCAGAATTTATCTTGTCAGGAACTATGGACGTTATAACCTGCGATCCACTGGGTTCTTTACTTTGACTGTCTCTCGTGTCTTTACAGAATTGGAGAAAAGGGCATTTCGTTATACTGCTCTCTCTGCATGGAACTCCCTGCTAGATGACTTACAATGGCCGGACCTGATCCCCCTAGATAGCTTTGTTGAAATTCTTAAAACGAAGGAACTCGAAAGCATTGGACTTTGTCACCATTTTAAATCAGATGTTACATGTCTTTAATCCATCTCTGATGTTTCATTTTATTTATCTATTGTTACGTCCCGGCTCGAGAGGCGCAACATAAAAGTGGAGACACATGATGGAGTTTCAAAAAGTATTTATTTTTACAAGAAGGGACAGAAAAACAGGTGAGCCATGGTGAGCTTCTGCAGTGGAAAAATCATCCCCCAGGCCTCTTCAACAGGCCTTTTAGTCAGTCTTCTCAGGTGTGGCTGATTAAGGTGATTAGGCACTGGCCAAACACACCTGTATAGCCAGTGAAAATGCAAAGGGCGTAACACTATGTATTTCTATCTCCTGAAATTCTGCTGCCTCTCGGCCAGGTCGCTTTTGAAAAAGAGATTCTATATCTCAATAAGACTTACCTGGTTAAATAAAGGAAAAAAAAAATATTCTCGGATTTACTTAAATGCAATTTTCTCACCACCACGCCGCCTCTTTTCATTTACTTCAAAGCTCATTCAACCACTTCTGCTCTCTGGACTGGACACTCTCCACATGTAACCTCCAACCGAGAGTGGATAGATGCAGGTGTTTTCAGATGGAAAGATATACCCAGTCTCCATAATTATGTATAAAAATCTGTTATGGTCTGATGAGACCAGAATTGATTATTTCGCCCAAACTTATCAGAGGTATGTTTGGCTCAACAAGAAAGAGCACTGTAGCCTCTGTGAAGCAAGGTGGTCACTGCATCATGTTCTGGGGGGTTGCTGATCTTCATCTGGAACCTGGACTCCAAGTCATGAGTCAGTTTTTGAACAGAACCTTCAGGTGTTTGTTAGAAAGACAACTTAAAGATAGTCTTAATCATAACCTATGATTCCATCTGTCTGCTCAGCCTGTGGGGAGACCCCATAATTGCCCCTCCTTTCTACCCTCCCTCCAGGCCAAGCCCCTGTGCAGCCCCTCCATTCTATTCATCCACCTGGACAGTTTAGTTTCCATGCTCTCTGTCTCCATCTCCTCAATCATTCTCCAAAGACTTAGCACAGACTCTGGTATCAGCTAAGACTGTAATTATTTATGATCATATGTGGCTTATTAAGACCCATCTGAGTAAACAATAATTGCGTTGAGTTGTAATCCACAAAGGTTTTCTTTAGTAAGAAACTACAGCAAAACAATCAGATGATGTAAATTTTGTATTTAACAGTTCTGTTCTAACTAATGCTGCTCCCTGTCTTCATTCGCTCTCTAGGTCATTCAGCCACCTCTGCTCTCTCCCTCTCAAGGAGGAGGATTTATTTCCAAAGAGTGGTCAACAAGTTCCACCTATCTTTAAATGTCCAGCATAGTTCTTCTCTGTTTCCAAGAATACTTACTAAATGTGGTTTTGATTTGTCCTTTTACATTTGGGGATAAAATAAGTATCAATAAAGTGCATGTTAACCTCATCATCCGTTCTGCCTGAAGGAGGAAACAAACCATAACAAACAGAGCTGCAGTCAGAGGAGGAGTAAAACTGGAAAGACCAGATTCAAAGTCACATTCCTGAAATGAAAGTCAGAGTTTGTAAGGATGGAAGCAGAGCCATCGCTACGGAACAAGATGGCCCCTCCCATTTCTGCCATATTTTAGCTTCACTCTGGTGCGTTGAGTGGGAATGAACACATGTCGGCCATCTTTATTTACAGTCTTGTAGGGTTCTCTAAAAATGTGTAAAAACATTCATTTTTATTTTACTGAGTTTTATCATTTTAGTAATGGTAAAAATATGCAGATTCTCCCTTTATATTGCTTCTACAAGACGGAGTAGAGTAGGACTTTGTTTCCCCAGAATCCTGTTTTTCCAGTTTTGCGATAGTCATGTTTAAATTAATACTCTTCATATATTAACTCTGCAATTCATGTATTATATTGTTTAAAATATCCTATGGTCTTTAAAAATGATTAATGATTAAGTTTTTCCTGTTTGATAAAAACTATTGTTTATTTCCGCGGGAGGAAATATCCCAGAGTTCTCCGGGACCGTGGAGATGTTGCTGTGTTTTCCTCGGCAGAGAGAAAGAAGTCAATGTTTGGAGACTCGAACTTAACGCTGGTTCAGATTTTGCCCTGCCCATAGAGCCTTAATCGGTCAGAGTGCTCCTTTCACGTATCTCAGTCGACTGTGTGTAGTTTACACAGTGGTGAGGACGTGTTGCAAGTAGCTGGAGCCACGGGACGCGACGCGGAGCTGCCTCGACGTGGCTGCCTGGCTGGCTACAACGCCGTATTGCATTCACAACGAGAGGTTGCGTAAGTACTTGACATCGGAATGGAACTGAGTGCAGGGCACAAGACTGTGTTAACTGCTCCGGTTTCAAAAGTTAACTTCTTCTCATAACTGGATAAAACTTCATGTGCACCAGCGCCTCGAATGGGCCCCAACGGTTAGGGAAATTATCCAAGCGCTTGGGTTAGACTTTTCATGGTACCATTATCATTTATCTTTATTTCCATGTAAACTGTGAACATACATTGGTACAGGTGTGGGTACTATTATTGTGTTTTGAGCACACAAAAGCACTCGGTTGATATTTCTATTCCTATGTGTGTTATTGAAATCATATTTTGAACATTTAGTAGGCGTGAATGCAGTTAAAATATTAATACCATAAGTGAATGCTTTATTAAAAGAGAACCACAATTTGATTTGGTTTACAAATAAGCTAAAAATCTCATTTTGATAGGTTTATGTTGTGTTTGAGCTAATATTAAAATCAATTAATTTCATTAATGTGAGGGAACAGAAAGGGTAAAAGTACTCTTTTGATTAAGAAGTACACATACACATTTCATCATTGGTTGAAGGAAACTTAAGCTGTTTACTGACTTAAAAGGGTAAAAGAAAGCATTTTGATGCTTCAGGTATTACTGTCTTGATTTAAAGCATACATAAAATGTTTTATTTGTTGCTTTCTAGTTGTTTTTATTCTAAAGCACAATTAAATGTAAAGGTTATATTCCTTTTTCTCACTTCAGTGATAAAGTCCCTTGCTTAAAGAGGAACCACAGCGAATTCACCATCTTTAGCTGAGAACCTAGGACCTGTTTTATTCTTATTGGGTATGACAACATTTGAAGTAATAATTTACTAATGGACGTTTCTTTACTCTGAAACATAGTTGACACAACCCAGTCCACAGCTCTTGGCCTTTCATTGTAGCTCATTTTGCAATCATCACAAATTACACGTGTGTTTTTCATAATGGATCCAGCACTGGGTGTTACAGGGTGAAGAGGTTCATGAATCAACACAGTAAACACATTGAAACACATTAAAACAAGTAAAAGGTAAAAGTCCAACAACCATTAAATCTAAACTGATAAACTGAAGAATAAAGGAATGAGAACATTAATGAAAGAAAACAAGTTGAAACATTTTGATCATAATTCACAATGAAAACATTTTATTCAAGAATAACCAGTTTGTACCGTATCTCTCTAATCCATTGATATCTTTGTGCTCTCAGCTGTACCAGTATTGTAGTATTAAAGCATATATGTACAGTGTGTGAATAAAGAGTGAAGATCAATAAGTTCATTCATTGATCTTAAAGCTTCATCATTAAATGGATCAAACAGTTTGGTTGACAGGAGAGATGATAACAAATCTGTTTTTATTTAGTGCTTTAGACACTCAAAGGCACTTCATTCTTCATTCATTCCCACAGTTATCACTGAGGTCACAGCTGCCCTGGGACAGGCTGACAGAAACGTTGCTGACAATCTGCGCGTTTTGACTCTGACTCGCAAACATACACTAGTGGAGTTCACACCAGGAGCAAAATGTGTTAAGTGTCTTGCCCAAGGAGACAACAGACAGACTAGGGTTATTGGATGACCACTCTACCGCCAGAGCTACTGCTGTGGCCGGCAGGTGGTAGAGGTAAGATGATCAGAGGTGCAGAGTTTTTACCACCATAGTACAGACCAGGACAGAAGAATGCGTAAAGTTTGTCATTGAAGGAGCAGCCAGTAAAGGACTAGATAAGAACTGCAGTATCTACATCATGAAAGGAGACCAGACCCTCCTCATAATCCACAAACACCCCCACCTTCTCAGGACGAGAACCAAGAGAGAGACACACTGGAGGATCAACATTGCTTGTATATTGGTTTCCATTTCTCAAACTTCCAGTCCAGTAACCATTCTGAGGACTTGCTATGATGTCTCCCTTCCTGTTGATTGACTCTCTGGCTACTCCTAGATCCCATTCAGTCTTTCCTTTAATCTGAACCTGTACATAAAATCTGCCTGAAGAGAAACTCTTTTTTGCTAGAACATCAACATATGTAGAAAATCTCTGGGTTGTCTGTACGCTTCTTCCTCATGTCACAATGGTTCACTTGTTTTCCATCATCAGACAGGATGAGGTAAGGATGTGCTGTATCGGGATCTAGAGTCACATCCACTGCATACTGCTGGACCCTCTTCTGCTCAGCCTCAAGCAGCTTCTTCATGTCTTTACTGAGTGTCTCCTCCAGCTGAGTCACAGCTCTCACCACAGTCCCCTCATATGATGGTGGATGGACGCTGACCTCTGTCCAGTCCTTGGTGGGTGGAGCAGCTTTCAGGGAGGAGAAGCTTTGGAGGAGGTGGAGGTGGTCTTCAGACCGTAAGAGCTGCTTCATCTCAGAGCTCCTCTTCATCAGCTCAGAGACTTCCTGTTCCAGATCTTTGATGAAACCTTCAGCCTGTTTCTCTGTTGTTTTCTGTTTGTCTTCGATCTCCTTTATGAGCTGGTCCAGGCCTCTCTCAACAGACTCCTTCAGAGCAGTGAAGACCTGAACACCTTCTGCTTTCTGTCTGTCTGCAGCATCTTTACTCATCTTCACTGACTCTTTCATCTCCTCAATCTTCAGTCGTCTCTTCTGGATCATCTGCTGAATTTCATCCTCTGTCTTCTCCAGCTCTGCCTTCTTTCCTTCATATTCTTCTTTCAGAGGAACAACATTATGTGTCTTGTGGTTTAATACAGAGCAGAGCATGCAGACACATGCCTGGTCGGTCTTACAGAACAGTTCTAGACGTTTATCATGCTTCCTACACATCCTGTCTTCCAGGTTGTCCACAGGGTGGATAAGCTGATGTCTTTTCAGGCGTGACATTGTCAGATGAGGCTCCAGGTGAGAGTCACAGTAGGAGAGCAGACACACCAGGCAGGACTTCAGGGCCTTCAGTTTGGTTCCAGTGCAGACGTCACAGGGAACTTCTCCTGGTTTGGCAGCTTGTTGCTCTGAGCTGCTGCTGCTGGCTTTCTGTTGAGATAGAGAGGTTATAGATAATTAAGAGAGAAACACAGTTTAAGTAGAGATTTATTGTTATTGAACTTGAATTCTGTTCTACAGTTTAATTTAATCACATGTGAGTGGAACTTCCTGTTGGACTGAAGCTCTACGTTTTGATGCTGGTTGTTTAGCACAGTTAATATTATCAGCTGTACTCACCAGTATTTGAGTCAGATGTTGAGAAAGAACAGATGAACTCAGATAAATTTTCTTCACACAGAAACACAGAGTCACTCTGACAAACTTTGAGTTTCATTTCAGTAAAGTTAAAGTTAAAGTTTAAATCTAGTCTTTCCAGTTTAGCTCCTCCTCTGACTGCAGCTCTATTTGTCACAGTTTATTTCCTGCTTCACGTGGAGGTGTGATCAGTGTAAAATGTGGTGACATTTTTCCTCAGTTTATTTCCTGGTGTGACTTTATTGCAGCTAATCACACTTCTGGTGGTTGTTGTTTTTTCTGACCTCTGCTGGACACAGAGAAAAACTACCCCAGACTTCACTTTTATTCAATTAACCTTTATTTAACCAGGAAATATCCCATTGAGATTGAGAACCTCTTTTTCAAGGGAGTCCTAGCCAAGAGGCAGCAAACACAAATTACAGTTGCGTATTTACATAAAAAGGAAACAGAACTAAACACATTGTGAGAAACAAGTGCACATAATGGAATTGACCTCAATAACGCTCAGTTTGGATTTAAAAGTGCTCAAAAAAAATTAAGTCAGTTAGTTTCCAGTCTTTCTGTAGCATATTCCAAGCATGAGGTGCAGAGTAAACAAAAGCCCTTTTACCCAACTCCGTATGAGCATAAGGGACAGAAAGCAACAACTGATTTTGAGAACGAAAAGAATGAGGTGCAGCATTTCTCAAAGTAACTAAAGTGCAAATGTACGAATGCAGCAGTCCCAACATTGCCTTATAAATGAATTAACGACGACAAACTCTTAGAGCCTGATTTACTTTAATCCCAAATAAGGACCTTATAGATTGTGCGTGCTGTTGGTTTAACGGGTTGTGGGTCATCTTAAAAGATTGCATGAGCAATTGACAACAGTTGCAAAAGTAGATACCGTTCTATTTAAATGAGGTTTTTTAGCCTTCTATCTCTTTTCACCTGACAGAATAAGGCAGAGCAGACTGAATGAAAGCACAAAATGAAATTTTAAGAATTGGAAGCGTTAGTGCAAGAGGCAAATAAACATATTTTGGACTTAGTGCAAAGAAATATTAACATACCCAGGAGAACTCAAGAAGTACTGACACCAAAAGAATTAAGGTAACATGTAATGCTCTATATATCCACCTCGCATAATACACCTAACACACAGACTGCACCAAGAAACAATGATGGTGAATATACTACAGAGAATCCTCTACCATAAACAAATGGAACTGGAAACTTTTGATTACACGGAGCACAACACAACAGATCTCAATACAGACATAGATACTGATAATAACTTATTATTTCACATAATGACAGTATGAAAACAATATTAATTCCGTGGGTAAACTGTCAATAATACAGTTAAATAACAGAAGTATGTGTAAAAAATTAGATTATATAAACGAGTAACTGAAACTATTCACTCATCCCTTCAGTATCATTCAGTTTAGTTTGACTGAACGCTAGAACAGGAGAACAGGAAGTAAATCCAAGTTCAGTGAAACATGTAGATATTTGTTAGCATCCCTGCTAATAAACCACTACCCCTAACACCAACCAATGAGGATGATGGTCTGCTCCAGATTATTTTATTCCATCCTTCTAGTGTTGTAGAAAACAACAGATAAAACTCTAGAAGTGTCCGAGATGACCATGTGTATTCAGATTCCTAGTTAAGCTAACAAATGCTAACATTGCCATTGCTGTTGTTTAAAGTTTGTCAGTTCCCCTGAACACATCCATCTGATACTTTTCTTTGGTGCATTGAGAACAAGTCAACACATGGCGGCCATCTTTATGTACAGTCTGTTGTCAGGTGCAGTTTACTCATTTTGTTAGCTAGCTGGATGGCTAACTACAAAAGAAGTGACCTAAAACAGCGTCCCATCTAGGAAACATTCTTTAGAGCTAAAGGGGTCATATGGTATATATATTATAACTTTTTATGATGTTTTATCAAGTTCACTTTTCTTTTTAAAGTTACTCAGGTCAAAATTTGAAGTAATATTTCTAATGGACTATTCTTCACTCATTCTTTGGATCATTAAATTATTTCATTAATCAGCTGTACATCTAAGAAAAGGTATGTTTGTTTTCTATTTCTGTTCAATAAAGTTGAGTTGTTGTTCGATCAGAGTGACTCTGGAACTTCAGAACCAAAATCTAAGGAAGATGAACTCAGGTGGAGTTACCAGCCTGGGATACCTGGCCGTACTGAGCCTACACAAGTTACACATCCAGGTATTTGGACTGAACTTGGTCACATGGTCATATGGTCCTGTGGGCTGGACCAGAACAAGAGACTGATGAAAGCTTCTTCTACTTGACCTACCTGCTTCTGTGAGGGAGGAAGACAAATTGCTTCAAATGACGATCAAACCTCTGTTTTTTAAAATATTTCTGAGCAAAAACTAGTGAATGAAACCATGTTAAAGGTGATGACACCAGAAATAAACATAGTTTACACAGCCCAGTACACAGTCCTTGGCCTTTAATTGGAGCTTATTTTGCAATCATCACAATTTACACACGAGTGCTTTTCAGGATGGATCTGGGGTGAAGAGTTTCATGAATCAACAGTTCAAAACCAGTTCAAAAACCAACAGTTCGAAAAAGGTTTTACCATAATTCACAATAACATGTTTTTATTCCAACATAATCAGTTTGTACCGTATCTCTCTAATCCATTGATATCTTTGCAATCTCAGCTGTACCAGTATTGTAGTATTAAAGCATATGTGTACAGAGTGTGAATCAAGAGTGAAGATCAATAAGTTCATTCATTGACCTCAAAGCTTCATCATTAAATGGATCAGACAGTTTGATTGACAGGACAGATGATCAGAGGTGCAGAGTTTTTACCACCATCATTTGTGCAGGGACTGAAGTATGGATAAAGTTTGTCAGTGAAGGAGCAGTCAGTAAAGGAGTAGATAAGAGCTGCAGTATCTACATCATGAAAAGAGACCAGACCCTCCTCATAATCCACAAACACCTCCACCTTCTCAGGACGAGAACCAAGAGAGAGACGCACTGGACGACTAGTATTGGCTGTATACTTATTTCCATTTCTCAAACTTAGAGACCAGAAACCATTCTTAGAACTTGCTATAATGTCTCCCTTCCTGTTGACTGACTCTCGGGCCACTCCTAGATCCCAGTCAGTTTTTCCTTTAACCTGAACCTGAAAGTAAAATCTGCCTGAAGAGAAACTCTTCTTTCCCAAAACACTAACACAATATGAAAATCTCTCTGGGTTGTCTGGAAGATTTTTCCTCTCATCACCACAATGAACTTGTTTTCCATCATCAGACAGGATGAGTGCAGGATGTGCTGTATCAGGATCTAGAGTCACATCCACTGCATACTGCTGGACCCTCTTCAGCTCAGCCTCAACCAGCTTCTTCATGTCTTTACTGAGTGTCTCCTCCAGCTGAGTCACAGCTCTCCCCACAATCCCCTCATATGATGGTGGATGGACGCTGACCTCTGTCCAGTCCTTGGTGTGTGGAGCATCTTTCAGGGAGGAGAAGCTTTGGAGGAGGTAGAGGTGGTCTTCAGAGCGTGAGAGCTGCTTTACCTCAGAGCTAATCTTCATCAGCTCAGAGACTTCCTGTTCCAGATCTTTGATGAAACCTTCAGCCTGTTTCTCTGTTGTTTTCTGTTTGTCTTCGATCTCCTTTATGAGCTGGTCCAGGCCTCTCTCAACAGACTCCTTAAGAGCAGTGAAGACCTGAACACCTTCTGCTTTCTCTCTGTCTGCAGCAGCTTTACTCATCTTCACTGACTCTTTCATCTCCTCAATCTTCAGTCGTCTCTTCTGGATCATCTGCTGAATTTCATCCTCTGTCTTCCCCAGCTCTGCCTTCTTTCCTTCATATTCTTCTTTCAGAGGAACAACATCATGTGTCTTGTGGTCTAAAACAGGGCAGAGCATGCAGACACATGTCTGGTCAGTCTTACAGAACAGCTCCAGAGGTTTATCGTGCTTCCTACACATCCTGTCTTCCAGGTTGTCCACAGGGTGGATCAGCTGATGTGTTTTCAGACGTGACACTGTCAGATGAGGCTCCAGGTGAGAGTCACAGTAGGAGAGCAGACACACCAGGCAAGACTTCAGGGCCTTCAGTTTGGTTCCAGTGCAGACGTCACAGGGAACTTCTCCTGGTTTGGCAGCTCGTTGTTCTGAGCTGCTGCTTTTGGCGTTCTGTTGAGCTTCATGTCTGAACTCAGCAACCATCTCATGGATGAAACTGTTGATGTTAAGTTCAGGTCTTTTCACAAACACTTTTTTACACAGTGGACACTTAGATAGATGAGCAGTATCCCAGTGCTCAGTGATGCAGAGTTTGCAGAAGTTGTGTCCACATGGTGTAGAGACTGGATCAGTGAACACATCCAGACAGATGGAGCACAGAAACTGATCTTCAGATCTCAGAGAGCTGGCAGCAGACATATCTACACACTGACAACAAGAGAAAAAGAGAGAAAAACACAGTTAAAGTAGAGATTTATTGATTACTGATAAGTTATTGAACTTCTAAAGAAACATGCCGAGTCAGTGTGAAGTGGAAAGAGTGGAACTTCCTGTTGGACTGAAGCTCTAAGTTTTGATGCTGGTTGTTGAAACACAGTAAATATTATAAGCTGTACTCACCAGTATTTGAGTCAAATGTTGAGAAAGAACAGATGAACCCAGTTGAGTTTTCTTCAGACAGAAACCAAGAGTATACTGGACTACAGCTCTGCCGTCGCTCTGACAAACTTTGACTTTCACGTCAGGAAAGTGACGTTTAATCTGGTCGTTACACTTTGAACTCTCATGCTTCAGTATCAGATGGGATCAGTTTTAAAATGCACTGACATTTTTGCTTATTTTATTTCCTGGTATGATTTTATTGCAGCTCGTAAAAAGATTGTAAATGTGTTTTTCAGTCCTTATCAGCTCCATCAGAGTTCAAACTCCTCTGATGGTTGTTGTCTTTTCTTACCTCTGCTGGATATAGAGAAGAACTACACCAGAGTTCACTTTCATTAACAACAACCACAAACTCTGAAAGCTTTTCTGAACACACTGACTCTTTTGTAAACTCACATTCAGTTTGAATCATTGTTTCTCTAGGAAGATCAAATGCGTTCTTCAGATCAGGTTACATTACTCTTGTGGTGACTTTGTATATTTAGTGCTGTGTATTGGGTACGCGTTGTTCTTGCCATGAAATGAGACGCTAGGACTCATGCCGAGAATAAAACAGGAAGTTTCAATAGAAGATCCTTCCAGGCAAAGAGTTTGAAGTCTTCACAGGGAATCAAGTTGAAGAGCTTGTAACTCTGTTGCAATGAGTTCCACGTTGTCGAGGCAGAGTAAGAAAATGACAGTCTGTCAAGCTCTGTATGGATTGAGGAAACAGTGAGAGTGACATAAATAGTGAAGAGAGTGAGTCCTAAGACAGAACCTTGTGGAACACTCTTAGCAACATCGGGAAAGCATGAGGAGAGACCACTGAGTTGCACACATTGCTTATGGTTGGAGAGAGATTCTGAGAATTAGCCAACAGCTTGGTCTGACAGGCCTATGAGTGACAGACTCTGACATAACATCCCATGGTCAACAGAATCAAATGCCTTGGACAAATCACACTTCACATTGTCCAAGGCTTCCACAACATCATTTAAGACTTTCACGGAAGTAGTATGTACTGTTCTATGTTGCTTCTGAAAACCAGGCTGATGAGGAGAAAAAATACAACGCAAACATGATAACTCCTTGATCTGATCATTCAGCAGTCTCAAGTGCCTTAGCTAAGGTATAACTCCTTCACATGAACCATCGCGGTAGAGCGGCCGTCCAATAACTGAAAGGTTGGTGGTTTGATTTCGCCCTATCCATTGTGTCTGTCTTTGTGTCCTTGGGAAAAGACACTTTACCTGCAGTGTGAACTACTACTTGTGTATGATTGTGAGTGGCTGATGTTGGTGGGGATTGGAGAGGCCGTATTGGCAGCCATGTTTCCGTCAACCTGCCCCAGGGCATCTGTGACTAGGGGAATTTACTACCAACAGGGTTGTGACTGTGCGAGCGAATGAACGATGCATTTAGTTGTAAAGTGCTTTGACTGTCGGTGATAAGAAGCTATATAAAACCTATGTAATATTATTATTGAAAAAAAAACATAATACACAAACAGAAACAATCACATACAACATGCAGAAGACTTTTGTTTACAAAAACCCACAGTTCCCACTAATGTTGGTTTAATGTTTGGTACTAGTGTTTCTCTCTGTCCTCTGTCTTATTTTCTTATCTTGGTTTTATTTTGTTCATGGGCTGTAACCTTTGTCCAGGGTGCAGTCAGTCTCCAGCCAATGACAGCACAGAGTATGACAACAGGACTCCAACAAAACAAATGAGCTGGTCCTGATCAGCTTGAACCCTACTTTCTTAAGTTGGCTGCGGACTTCATTGCTTAGCCTTTATCAATTTTATACAATCTCAGCCTTCTTAATAGTGAGGTCCCAAATATATGGAAGTCTGCCTTCATTCTTCCCCTGTTAAAAGGGGGAGATCCCACATTAGTGAACAATTATAGGCCGATTTCGAAGTTGTGCATTTTAGGAAAGTTCTTCGAAAGATTTGTCAGCAACCAATTAAAAGATTTCCTTGAGAAAGCTAATATCTTATCAAGATATCAATCTGGCTTTAGAAAAAAAAAAAAACACAGCACTGTTTCTGCAGCCCTCAAGGTTTTAAATGACATCATTCAAGCATTGGACTTAAAGAAAATGTGTGTTGCGTTATTTATAGACTTATCCAAGGCATTTGACACTGTTGATCATAATATCCTGATTAATATATTGCATAAAATAGACTTATCTGAGCATGCAGTTTCTTGGTTTAAGAATTATTTATTGGATAGATCACAGTGTGTCCAGACGGCAAGGTCCTCATCAAAAGTTTTTAGGGTTTCAAAGGGGGTACAAGGGCTGCCTTTAGGGTCCATCCTGTTTTCAATCGATAAAAATGATCTTGCGACAATTTGTCGGATGCTTTGTATCATTTCTATGCAGATGATACAATAATTTATTGTTTTTCATCGACTGTTGTGCAAGCTTTCACTCTTTTACAATCAGCCTTTGATGTTGTTCGGGCTCGTCTGCAAAGACTGAAGCTGGTTTTTTGAATACTGATAAGACGAAGGTCATGATTTTTTTCTAGGGCTACTGTGTTGTCAAAAAATCTCCCCTTTTTAACCTGCCAGGGTACAACCATTGAGCTGGTCTCGTCTTATAAATACCTGGGTTTCCATGTTGATGAACGTCTCTCTTTTAAATACCATATTTCAAGTCTAGTCTCTAAACTTAAGGTAAAATTAGGCTTTTACTTTAGGAATAGATCTTGCTTCTCTCATGGAGCCAGGAAACGCCTCGTGTCTGCAACCTTTCTTCCAGTGCTCGATTATGGTGATGTATTGTACATGCATGCACAGTCACATGTTTACGCTCTCTGGATACTGTGTGTCATTGTGCCTTGTGGTTTGTCTGTGGTTGAAAGAATCTAACCCATCACTGCACTTTGTACAAAAAGGCTGAATGGTCATCCCTGTCTGTTAGAAGATTTACACTTTGGTTAACTTTTATTTACAAAGCTCTACTTGGTATGGTCCCATCCTATCTCAGAATTTATCTTGTCAGGAACTATGGACGTTATAACCTGCGATCCACTGGGTTCTTTACTTTGACTGTCTCTCGTGTCTTTACAGAATTGGAGAAAAGGGCATTTCGTTATACTGCTCTCTCTGCATGGAACTCCCTGCTAGATGACTTACAATGGCCGGACCTGATCCCCCTAGATAGCTTTGTTGAAATTCTTAAAACGAAGGAACTCGAAAGCATTGGACTTTGTCACCATTTTAAATCAGATGTTACATGTCTTTAATCCATCTCTGATGTTTCATTTTATTTATCTATTGTTACGTCCCGGCTCGAGAGGCGCAACATAAAAGTGGAGACACATGATGGAGTTTCAAAAAGTATTTATTTTTACAAGAAGGGACAGAAAAACAGGTGAGCCATGGTGAGCTTCTGCAGTGGAAAAATCATCCCCCAGGCCTCTTCAACAGGCCTTTTAGTCAGTCTTCTCAGGTGTGGCTGATTAAGGTGATTAGGCACTGGCCAAACACACCTGTATAGCCAGTGAAAATGCAAAGGGCGTAACACTATGTATTTCTATCTCCTGAAATTCTGCTGCCTCTCGGCCAGGTCGCTTTTGAAAAAGAGATTCTATATCTCAATAAGACTTACCTGGTTAAATAAAGGAAAAAAAAAATATTCTCGGATTTACTTAAATGCAATTTTCTCACCACCACGCCGCCTCTTTTCATTTACTTCAAAGCTCATTCAACCACTTCTGCTCTCTGGACTGGACACTCTCCACATGTAACCTCCAACCGAGAGTGGATAGATGCAGGTGTTTTCAGATGGACTGGGAAGATATACCCAGTCTCCATAATTATGTATAAAAATCTGTTATGGTCTGATGAGACCAGAATTGATTCTTTCGCCCAAACTTATCAGAGGTATGTTTGGCTCAACAAGAAAGAGCACTGTAGCCTCTGTGAAGCAAGGTGGTCACTGCATCATGTTCTGGGGGGCTGCTGATCTTCATCTGGAACCTGGACTCCAAGTCATGAGTCACTTTTTGAACAGAACCTTCAGGTGTTTGTTAGAAAGACAACTTAAAGATAGTCTTAATCATAACCTATGATTCCATCTGTCTGCTCAGCCTGTGGGGAGACCCCATAATTGCCCCTCCTTTCTACCCTCCCTCCAGGCCAAGCCCCTGTGCAGCCCCTCCATTCTATTCATCCACCTGGACAGTTTAGTTTCCATGCTCTCTGTCTCCATCTCCTCAATCATTCTCCAAAGACTTAGCACAGACTCTGGTATCAGCTAAGACTGTAATTATTTATGGTCATATGTGGCTTATTAAGACCCATCTGAGTAAACAATAATTGCGTTGAGTTGTAATCCACAAAGGTTTTCTTTAGTAGGAAACTACAGCAAAACAATCAGATGATGTAAATTTTATATTTAACAGTTCTGTTCTAACTAATGCCGCTCCCTGTCTTCATTCGCTCTCTAGGTCATTCAGCCACCTCTGCTCTCTCTATCTCAAGGAGGAGGATTTATTTCCAAAGAGGGGTCAACAAGTGCCACCTATCTTTAAATGTCCAGCATAGTCTCTGTTTCCAAGAATACTTACTAAATGTGGTTTTGATTTGTCCTTTTACATTTGGGGATAAAATAAGTATCAATAAAGTGCATGTTAACCTCATCATGTCCGTTCTGCCTGAAGGAGGAAACAAACCATAACAAACAGAGCTGCAGTCAGAGGAGGAGTAAAACCGGAAAGACCAGATTCAACGTCACATTCCTGAAATGAAAGTCAGAGTTTGTGAGGATGGAAGCAGAGCCATCGCTACGGAACAAGATGGCCCCTCCCATTTCTGCCATATTTTAGCTTCACTCTGGTGCGTTGAGTGGGAATGAACACATGTCAGCCATCTTTATTTACAGTCTTGTAGGGTTCTCTAAAAATGTGTAAAAACATTCATTTTTATTTTACTGAGTTTTATCATTTTAGTAATGGTAAAAATATGCAGATTCTCCCTTTATATTGCTTCTACAAGACGGAGTAGAGTAGGACTTTGTTTTCCCAGAATCCTGTTTTTCCAGTTTTGCAATAGTCATGTTTAAATTAATACTCTTCATATATTAACTCTGCAATTCATGTATTATATTGTTTAAAATATCCTATGGTCTTTAAAAATGATAAATGATTAAGTTTTTCCTGTTTGATAAAAACTATTGTTTATTTCCGCGGGAGGAAATATCCCAGAGTTCTCTGGGACCGTGGAGATGTTGCTGTGTTTTCCTCGGCAGACAGAAAGAAGTCTGTTTGGAGACTCGAACTTAACGCTGGTTCAGATTTTGCCCTGCCCATAGAGCCTTAATCGGTCAGAGTGCTCTTTTCACGTATCTCATCGGAACGGAACTGAGTGCAGGGCACAAGACTGTGTTAACTGCTCCGGTTTCAAAAGTTAACTTCTTCTCATAACTGGATAAAACTTCATGTGCACCAGCGCCTCGAATGGGCCCCAACGGTTAGGGAAATTATCCAAGCGCTTGGGTTAGACTTTTCATGGTACCATTATCATTTATCTTTATTTCCATGTAAACTGTGAACATATATTGGTACAGGTGTGGATACTATTATTGTGTTTTGAGCACACAAAAGCACTCGGTTGATATTTCTATTCCTATGTGTGTTATTGAAATCATATTTTGAACATTTAGTAGGCGTGAATGCAGTTAAAATATTAATACCATAAGTGAATGCTTTATTAAAAGAGAACCACAATTTGATTTGGTTTACAAATAAGCTAAAAATCACATTTTGATAGGTTTATGTTGTGTTTGAGCTAATATTAAAATCAATTAATTTCATTAATGTGAGGGAACAGAAAGGGTAAAAGTACTCTTTTGATTAAGAAGTACACATACACATTTCATCATTGGTTGAAGGAAACTTAAGCTGTTTACTGATTTAAAAGGGTAAAAGAAAGCATTTTGATGCTTCAGGTATTACTGTCTTGATTTAAAGCATACATAAAATGTTTTATTTGTTGCTTTCTAGTTGTTTTTATTCTAAAGCACAATTAAATGTAAAGGTTATATTCCTTTTTCTCACTTCAGTGATAAAGTCCCTTGCTTAAAGAGGAACCACAGCGAATTCACCATCTTTAGCTGAGAACCTAGGACCTGTTTTATTCTTATTGGGTATGACAACATTTGAAGTAATAATTTACTAATGGACGTTTCTTTACTCTGAAACATAGTTGACACAACCCAGTCCACAGCTCTTGGCCTTTCATTGTAGCTCATTTTGCAATCATCACAAATTACACGTGTGTTTTTCATGATGGATCCAGCACTGGGTGTTACAGGGTGAAGAGGTTCATGAATCAACACAGTAAACACATTGAAACACATTAAAACAAGTAAAAGGTAAAAGTCCAACAACCATTAAATCTAAACTGATAAACTGAAGAATAAAGGAATGAGAACATTAATGAAAGAAAACAAGTTGAAACATTTTGATCATAATTCACAATGAAAACATTTTATTCAAGAATAACCAGTTTGTACCGTATCTCTCTAATCCATTGATATCTTTGTGCTCTCAGCTGTACCAGTATTGTAGTATTAAAGCATATATGTACAGTGTGTGAATAAAGAGTGAAGATCAATAAGTTCATTCATTGACGTTCAATCAAAGCTTCATCATTAAATGGATCAAACAGTTTGTTTGACGGGACAGATGACAACAAATCTGTTTTTATATAGTGCTTCAGACACTCAAAGGCACTTCATTCTTCATTCATTCCCACAGTTATCACTGAGGTCACAGCTGCCCTGGGACAGGCTGACAGAAACGTTGCTGACAATCTGCGCCTTTTGACTCTGACTCGCAACCATACACTAGTGGAGTTCACACCAGGAGCAAAATGTGTTAAGTGTCTTGCCCAAGGAGACAACAGACAGACTAGGGTTATTGGATGACCACTCTACCGCCAGAGCTACTGCTGTGGCCGGCAGGTGGTAGAGGTAAGATGATCAGAGGTGCAGAGTTTTTACCACCTTAGTACAGACCAGGACAGAAGAATGCGTAAAGTTTGTCATTGAAGGAGCAGCCAGTAAAGGAGTAGATAAGAGCTGCAGTATCTACATCATGAAAGAAGACCAGACCCTCCTCATAATCCACAAACACCCCCACCTTCTCAGGACGAGAACCAAGAGAGAGAGACACACTGGAGGATCAAC
>NC_061771.1:30753758-30780995 GCF_022458985.1 Mugil cephalus
TGGTCTCCTTTCATGACGTAGATACTGCAGCTCTTATCTACTCCTTTACTGGCTGCTCCTTCAATGACAAACTTTACGCATTCTTCTGTCCTGGTCTGTACTATGGTGGTAAAAACTCTGCACCTCTGATCATCTTACCTCTACCACCTGCCGGCCACAGCAGTAGCTCTGGCGGTAGAGTGGTCATCCAATAACCCTAGACTGTCTGTTGTCACCTTGGGCAAGACACTTAACACATTTTGCTCCTGGTGTGAACTCCACTAGTGTATGTTTGCGAGTCAGAGTCAAAAGGCGCAGATTGTCAGCAACGTTTCTGTCAGCCTGTCCCAGGGCAGCTGTGACCTCAGTGATGACTGTGGGAATGAATGAAGAGTGAAGTGCCTTTGAGTGTCTAAAGCACTATATAAAAACAGATTTGTTATCATCTGTCCTGTCAACCAAACTGTTTGATCCATTTAATGATGAAGCTTTAAGATCAATGAATGAACTTATTGATCTTCACTCTTTATTCACACACTGTACATATATGCTTTAATACTACAATACTGGTACAGCTGAGAGCACAAAGATATCAATGGATTAGAGAGATACGGTACAAACTGGTTATTCTTCAATAAAATGTTTTCATTGTGAATTATGATCAAAATGTTTCAACTTGTTTTCTTTCATTAATGTTCTCATTCCTTTATTCTTCAGTTTATCAGTTTAGATTTAATGGTTGTTGGACTTTTACCTTTTACTTGTTTTAATGTGTTTCAATGTGTTTACTGTGTTGATTCATGAACCTCTTCACCCTGTAACACCCAGTGCTGGATCCATCATGAAAAACACACGTGTAATTTGTGATGATTGCAAAATGAGCTACAATGAAAGGCCAAGAGCTGTGGACTGGGTTGTGTCAACTATGTTTCAGAGTAAAGAAACGTCCATTAGTAAATTATTACTTCAAATGTTGTCATACCCAATAAGAATAAAACAGGTCCTAGGTTCTCAGCTAAAGATGGTGAATTTGCTGTGGTTCCTCTTTAAGCAACGGACTTTATCACTGAAGTGAGAAAAAGGAATATAACCTTTACATTTAATTGTGCTTTAGAATAAAAACAACTAGAAAGCAACAAATAAAACATTTTATGTATGCTTTAAATCAAGACAGTAATACCTGAAGCATCAAAATGCTTTCTTTTACCCTTTTAAATCAGTAAACAGCTTAAGTTTCCTTCAACCAATGATGAAATGTGTATGTGTACTTCTTAATCAAAACAGTAATTTTACCTTTTCTGTTCCCTCACATTAATGAAATTAATTGATTTTAATATTAGCTCAAACACAACATAAACCTATCAAAATGAGATTTTTAGCTTATTTGTAAACCAAATCAAATTGTGGTTCTCTTTTAATAAACCATTCACTTATGGTATTAATATTATAACTGCATTCACGCCTACTAAATGTTCAAAATATGATTTCAATGACACACATAGGAATAGAAATATCAACCGAGTGCTTTTGTGTGCTCAAAACACAATAATAGTACCCACACATCTGTACCAATGTATGTTCACAGTTTACATGGAAATAAAGATAAATGATAACGGTACCATGAAAAGTCTAACCCAAGCGCTTGGATAATTTCCCTAACCGTTGGGGCCCATTCGTAGCGGTGGTGCACATGAAGTTTTATCCAGTTATGAGAAGAAGTTAACTTTTGAAACCGGGGCAGTTAACACAGTCTTGTGCCCTGCACTCAGTTCTGTTCCGATGTCAAGTACTTACGCAACCTCTCGTTGTGAATGCAATACGGCATTGTAGCCAGCCAGGCAGCCACGTCGAGGCAGCTCCGCGACGCGTCCCGTGGCTCCAGCTACTTGCAACACGTCCTCGTCGTCTCGACCCGCACGAACGTCGTGTGCAAACTTCCTCGTGTCCGTCTGGTTCTCTGCCACCGAGCTAACTCACAATACGCGGCTAATGTCGGAGCTAGTGGCGGAGACCTTCACTATTGTGTAAACTACACACAGTCGACTGAGATACGTGAAAAGAGCACTCTGACCGATTAAGGCTCTATGGGCAGGGCAAAATCTGAACCAGCGTTAAGTTCGAGTCTCCAAACATTGACTTCTTTCTCTCTGCCGAGGAAAACACAGCAACATCTCCACGGTCCCGGAGAACTCTGGGATATTTTCTCCCGCGGAAATAAACAATAGTTTTTATCAAACAGGAAAAACTTAATCATTTATCATTTTTAAAGACCATAGGATATTTTAAACAATATAATACATGAATTGCAGAGTTAATATATGAAGAGTATTAATTTAAACATGACTATTGCAAAACTGGAAAAACAGGATTCTGGGAAAACAAAGTCCTACTCTACTCCGTCTTGTAGAAGCAATATAAAGGGAGAATCTGCATATTTTTACCATTACTAAAATGATAAAACTCAGTAAAATAAAAATGAATGTTTTTACACATTTTTAGAGAACCCTACAAGACTGTAAATAAAGATGGCTGACATGTGTTCATTCCCACTCAACGCACCAGAGTGAAGCTAAAATATGGCAGAAATGGGAGGGGCCATCTTGTTCCGTAGCGATGGCTCTGCTTCCATCCTCACAAACTCTGACTTTCATTTCAGGAATGTGACGTTGAATCTGGTCTTTCCGGTTTTACTCCTCCTCTGACTGCAGCTCTGTTTGTTATGGTTTGTTTCCTCCTTCAGGCAGAACGGACATGATGAGGTTAACATGCACTTTATTGATACTTATTTTATCCCCAAATGTAAAAGGACAAATCAAAACCACATTTAGTAAGTATTCTTGGAAACAGAGAAGAACTATGCTGGACATTTAAAGATAGGTGGCACTTGTTGACCCCTCTTTGGAAATAAATCCTCCTCCTTGAGAGAGAGAGAGCAGAGGTGGCTGAATGACCTAGAGAGCGAATGAAGACAGGGAGCGGCATTAGTTAGAACAGAAGTGTTAAATATAAAATTTACATCATCTGATTGTTTTGCTGTAGTTTCTTACTAAAGAAAACCTTTGTGGATTACAACTCAACGCAATTATTGTTTACTCAGATGGGTCTTAATAAGCCACATATGACCATAAATAATTACAGTCTTAGCTGATACCAGAGTCTGTGCTAAGTCTTTGGAGAATGATTGAGGAGATGGAGACAGAGAGCATGGAAACTAAACTGTCCAGGTGGATGAATAGAATGGAGGGGCTGCACAGGGGCTTGGCCTGGAGGGAGGGTAGAAAGGAGGGGCAATTATGGGGTCTCCCCACAGGCTGAGCAGACAGATGGAATCATAGGTTATGATTAAGACTATCTTTAAGTTGTCTTTCTAACAAACACCTGAAGGTTCTGTTCAAAAACTGACTCATGACTTGGAGTCCAGGTTCCAGATGAAGATCAGCAACCCCCCAGAACATGATGCAGTGACCACCTTGCTTCACAGAGGCTACAGTGCTCTTTCTTGTTGAGCCAAACATACCTCTGATAAGTTTGGGCGAAAGAATCAATTCTGGTCTCATCAGACCATAACAGATTCTTATACATAATTATGGAGACTGGGTATATCTTCCCAGTCCATCTGAAAACACCTGCATCTATCCACTCTCGGTTGGAGGTTACATGTGGAGAGTGTCCAGTCCAGAGAGCAGAAGTGGTTGAATGAGCTTTGAAGTAAATGAAAAGAGGCGGCGTGGTGGTGAGAAAATTGCATTTAAGTAAATCCGAGAATATTTTTTTTTTCCTTTATTTAACCAGGTAAGTCTTATTGAGATATAGAATCTCTTTTTCAAAAGCGACCTGGCCGAGAGGCAGCAGAATTTCAGGAGATAGAAATACATAGTGTTACGCCCTTTGCATTTTCACTGGCTATACAGGTGTGTTTGGCCAGTGCCTAATCACCTTAATCAGCCACACCTGAGAAGACTGACTAAAAGGCCTGTTGAAGAGGCCTGGGGGATGATTTTTCCACTGCAGAAGCTCACCATGGCTCACCTGTTTTTCTGTCCCTTCTTGTAAAAATAAATACTTTTTGAAACTCCATCATGTGTCTCCACTTTTATGTTGCGCCTCTCGAGCCGGGACGTAACAATAGATAAATAAAATGAAACATCAGAGATGGATTAAAGACATGTAACATCTGATTTAAAATGGTGACAAAGTCCAATGCTTTCGAGTTCCTTCGTTTTAAGAATTTCAACAAAGCTATCTAGGGGGATCAGGTCCGGCCATTGTAAGTCATCTAGCAGGGAGTTCCATGCAGAGAGAGCAGTATAACGAAATGCCCTTTTCTCCAATTCTGTAAAGACACGAGAGACAGTCAAAGTAAAGAACCCAGTGGATCGCAGGTTATAACGTCCATAGTTCTTGACAAGATAAATTCCGAGATAGGATGGGACCATACCAAGTAGAGCTTTGTAAATAAAAGTTAACCAAAGTGTAAATCTTCTAACAGACAGGGATGACCATTCAGCCTTTTTGTACAAAGTGCAGTGATGGGTTAGATTCTTTCAACCACAGACAAACCACAAGGCACAATGACACACAGTATCCAGAGAGCGTAAACATGTGACTGTGCATGCATGTACAATACATCACCATAATCGAGCACTGGAAGAAAGGTTGCAGACACGAGGCGTTTCCTGGCTCCATGAGAGAAGCAAGATCTATTCCTAAAGTAAAAGCCTAATTTTACCTTAAGTTTAGAGACTAGACTTGAAATATGGTATTTAAAAGAGAGACGTTCATCAACATGGAAACCCAGGTATTTATAAGACGAGACCAGCTCAATGGTTGTACCCTGGCAGGTTAAAACGGGGAGATTTTTTGACAACACAGTAGCCCTAGAAAAAAATCATGACCTGCGTCTTATCAGTATTCAAAAAACCAGCTTCAGTCTTTGCAGACGAGCCCGAACAACATCAAAGGCTGATTGTAAAAGAGTGAAAGCTTGCACAACAGTCGATGAAAAACAATAAATTATTGTATCATCTGCATAGAAATGATACAAAGCATCCGACAAATTGTCGCAAGATCATTTTTATAGATTGAAAACAGGATGGACCCTAAAGGCAGCCCTTGTACCCCCTTTGAAACCCTAAAAACTTTTGATGAGGACCTTGCCATCTGGACACACTGTGATCTATCCAATAAATAATTCTTAAACCAAGAAACTGCATGCTCAGATAAGTCTATTTTATGCAATATATTAATCAGGATATTATGATCAACAGTGTCAAATGCCTTGGATAAGTCTATAAATAACGCAACACACATTTTCTTTAAGTCCAATGCTTGAATGATGTCATTTAAAACCTTGAGGGCTGCAGAAACAGTGCTGTGTTTTTTTTTTTTCTAAAGCCAGATTGATATCTTGATAAGATATTAGCTTTCTCAAGGAAATCTTTTAATTGGTTGCTGACAAATCTTTCGAAGAACTTTCCTAAAATGCACAACTTCGAAATCGGCCTATAATTGTTCACTAATGTGGGATCTCCCCCTTTTAACAGGGGAAGAATGAAGACAGACTTCCATATATTTGGGACCTCACTATTAAGAAGGCTGAGATTGTATAAAATTGATAAAGGCTAAGCAATGAAGTCCGCAGCCAACTTAAGAAAGTAGGGTTCAAGCTGATCAGGACCAGCTCATTTGTTTTGTTGGAGTCCTGTTGTCATACTCTGTGCTGTCATTGGCTGGAGACTGACTGCACCCTGGACAAAGGTTACAGCCCATGAACAAAATAAAACCAAGATAAGAAAATAAGACAGAGGACAGAGAGAAACACTAGTACCAAACATTAAACCAACATTAGTGGGAACTGTGGGTTTTCGTAAACAAAAGTCTTCTGCATGTTGTATGTGATTGTTTCTGTTTGTGTATTATGTTTTTTTTTCAATAATAATATTACATAGGTTTTATATAGCTTCTTATCACCGACAGTCAAAGCACTTTACAACTAAATGCATCGTTCATTCGCTCGCACAGTCACAACCTTGTTGGTAGTAAATTCCCCTAGTCACAGATGCCCTGGGGCAGGTTGACGGAAACATGGCTGCCAATACGGCCTCTCCAATCCCCACCAACATCAGCCACTCACAATCATACACAAGTAGTAGTTCACACTGCAGGTAAAGTGTCTTTTCCCAAGGACACAAAGACAGACACAATGGATAGGGCGAAATCAAACCACCAACCTTTCAGTTATTGGACGACCGCTCTACCGCGATGGTTCATGTGAAGGAGTTATACCTTAGCTAAGGCACTTGAGACTGCTGAATGATCAGATCAAGGAGTTTTCATGTTTGCATTGTATTTTGTCTCCTCATCAGTCTGGTTTTCAGAAGCAACATAGAACAGTACATACTACTTCCGTGAAAGTCTTAAATGATGTTGTGGAAGCCTTGGACAATGTGAAGTGTTGTGATTTGTCCAAGGCATTTGATACTGTTGACCATGGGATGTTATGTCAGAGTCTGTCACTCATAGGCCTGTCAGACCAAGCTGTTGGCTAATTCTCAGAATCTCTCTCCAACCATAAGCAATGTGTGCAACTCAGTGGTCTCTCCTCATGCTTTCCCGATGTTGCTAAGAGTGTTCCACAAGGTTCTGTCTTAGGACTCACTCTCTTCACTATTTATGTCACTCTCACTGTTTCCTCAATCCATACAGAGCTTGACAGACTGTCATTTTCTTACTCTGCCTCGACAACGTGGAACTCATTGCAACAGAGTTACAAGCTCTTCAACTTGATTCCCTGTGAAGACTTCAAACTCTTTGCCTGGAAGGATCTTCTATTGAAACTTCCTGTTTTATTCTTGGCATGAGTCCTAGCGTCTCATTTCATGGCAAGAACAGCGCGTACCCAATACACAGCACTCAATATACAAAGTCACCACAAGAGTAATGTAACCTGATCTGAAGAACGCATTTGATCTTCCTAGAGAAACAATGATTCAAACTGAATGTGAGTTTACAAAAGAGTCAGTGTGTTCAGAAAAGCTTTCAGAGTTTGTGGTTGTTGTTAATGAAAGTGAAGTCTGGTGTAGTTCTTCTCTATATCCAGCAGAGGTAAGAAAAGACAACAACCATCAGAGGAGTTTGAACTCTGATGGAGCTGATAAGGACTGAAAAACACATTTACAATCTTTTTACGAGCTGCAATAAAATCATACCAGGAAATAAAATAAGTAAAAATGTCAGTGCATTTTAAAACTGATCCCATCTGATACTGAAGCATGAGAGTTCAAAGTGTAACGACCAGATTAAACGTCACTTTCCTGACGTGAAAGTCAAAGTTTGTCAGAGTGACGGCAGAGCTGTAGTCCAGTATACTCTTGGTTTCTGTCTGAAGAAAACTCAACTGGGTTCATCTGTTCTTTCTCAACATTTGACTCAAATACTGGTGAGTACAGCTGATAATATTTACTGTGTTTCAACAACCAGCATCAAAACTTAGAGCTTCAGTCCAACAGGAAGTTCCACTCTTTCCACTTCACACTGACTCGGCATGTTTCTTTAGAAGTTCAATAACTTATCAGTAATCAATAAATCTCTACTTTAACTGTGTTTTTCTCTCTTTTTCTCTTGTTGTCAGTGTGTAGACATGTCTGCTGCCAGCTCTCTGAGATCTGAAGATCAGTTTCTGTGCTCCATCTGTCTGGATGTGTTCACTGATCCAGTCTCTACACCATGTGGACACAACTTCTGCAAACTCTGCATCACTGAGCACTGGGATACTGCTCATCTATCTAAGTGTCCAATGTGTAAAAAAGTGTTTGTGAAAAGACCTGAACTTAACATCAACAGTTTCATCCATGAGATGGTTGCTGAGTTCAGACATGAAGCTCAACAGAACGCCAACAGCAGCAGCTCAGAACAACAAGCTGCCAAACCAGGAGCAGTTCCCTGTGACGTCTGCACTGGAACCAAACTGAAGGCCCTGAAGTCTTGCCTGGTGTGTCTGCTGTCCTACTGTGACTCTCACCTGGAGCCTCATCTGACAGTGTCACGTCTGAAAACACATCAGCTGATCCACCCTGTGGACAACCTGGAAGACAGGATGTGTAGGAAACACGATAAACCTCTGGAGCTGTTCTGTAAGACCGACCAGACATGTGTCTGCCTGCTCTGCCCTGTTTTAGACCACAAGACACATGATGTTGTTCCTCTGAAAGAAGAATATGAAGGAAAGAAGGCAGAGCTGGGGAAGACAGAAAATGAAATTCAGCAGATGATCCAGAAGAGACGACTGAAGATTGAGGAGATGAAAGAGTCAGTGAAGATGAGTAAAGATGCTGCAGACAGAGAGAAAGCAGAAGGTGTTCAGGTCTTCACTGCTCTTAAGGAGTCTGTTGAGAGAGGCCTGGACCAGCTCATAAAGGAGATCGAAGACAAACAGAAAACAACAGAGAAACAGGCTGAAGGTTTCATCAAAGATCTGGAACAGGAAGTCTCTGAGCTGATGAAGATTAGCTCTGAGGTAAAGCAGCTCTCACGCTCTGAAGACCACCTCCACCTCCTCCAAAGCTTCTCCTCCCTGAAAGATGCTCCACACACCAAGGACTGGACAGAGGTCAGCGTCCATCCACCATCATATGAGGGGATTGTGGGGAGAGCTGTGACTCAGCTGGAGGAGACACTCAGTAAAGACATGAAGAAGCTGGTTGAGGCTGAGCTGAAGAGGGTCCAGCAGTATGCAGTGGATGTGACTCTAGATCCTGATACAGCACATCCTGCACTCATCCTGTCTGATGATGGAAAACAAGTTCATTGTGGTGATGAGAGGAAAAATCTTCCAGACAACCCAGAGAGATTTTCATATTGTGTTAGTGTTTTGGGAAAGAAGAGTTTCTCTTCAGGCAGATTTTACTTTCAGGTTCAGGTTAAAGGAAAAACTGACTGGGATCTAGGAGTGGCCCAAGAGTCAGTCAACAGGAAGGGAGACATTATAGCAAGTTCTAAGAATGGTTTCTGGTCTCTAAGTTTGAGAAATGGAAATAAGTATACAGCCAATACTAGTCGTCCAGTGCGTCTCTCTCTTGGTTCTCGTCCTGAGAAGGTGGAGGTGTTTGTGGATTATGAGGAGGGTCTGGTCTCTTTTCATGATGTAGATACTGCAGCTCTTATCTACTCCTTTACTGACTGCTCCTTCACTGACAAACTTTATCCATACTTCAGTCCCTGCACAAATGATGGTGGTAAAAACTCTGCACCTCTGATCATCTGTCCTGTCAATCAAACTGTCTGATCCATTTAATGATGAAACTTTGAGATCAATGAATGAACTTATTGATCTTCACTCTTGATTCACACTCTGTACACATATGCTTTAATACTACAATACTGGTACAGCTGAGATTGCAAAGATATCAATGGATTAGAGAGATACGGTACAAACTGATTATGTTGGAATAAAAACATGTTATTGTGAATTATGGTAAAACCTTTTTCGAACTGTTGGTTTTTGAACTGGTTTTGAACTGTTGATTCATGAAACTCTTCACCCCAGATCCATCCTGAAAAGCACTCGTGTGTAAATTGTGATGATTGCAAAATAAGCTCCAATTAAAGGCCAAGGACTGTGTACTGGGCTGTGTAAACTATGTTTATTTCTGGTGTCATCACCTTTAACATGGTTTCATTCACTAGTTTTTGCTCAGAAATATTTTAAAAAACAGATTGAGGTTTGATCGTCATTTGAAGCAATTTGTCTTCCTCCCTCACAGAAGCAGGTAGGTCAAGTAGAAGAAGCTTTCATCAGTCTCTAGTTCTGGTCCAGCCCACAGGACCATATGACCATGTGACCAAGTTCAGTCCAAATACCTGGATGTGTAACTTGTGTAGGCTCAGTACGGCCAGGTATCCCAGGCTGGTTACTCCACCTGAGTTCATCTTCCTTAGATTTTGGTTCTGAAGTTCCAGAGTCACTCTGATCGAACAACAACTCAACTTTATTGAACAGAAATAGAAAACAAACATACCTTTTCTTAGATGTACAGCTGATTAATGAAATAATTTAATGATCCAAAGAATGAGTGAAGAATAGTCCATTAGAAATATTACTTCAAATTTTGACCTGAGTAACTTTAAAAAGAAAAGTGAACTTGATAAAACATCATAAAAAGTTATAATATATATACCATATGACCCATTTAGCTCTAAAGAATGTTTCCTAGATGGGACGCTGTTTTAGGTCACTTCTTTTGTAGTTAGCCATCCAGCTAGCTAACAAAATGAGTAAACTGCACCTGACAACAGACTGTACATAAAGATGGCCGCCATGTGTTGACTTGTTCTCAATGCACCAAAGAAAAGTATCAGATGGATGTGTTCAGGGGAACTGACAAACTTTAAACAACAGCAATGGCAATGTTAGCATTTGTTAGCCTAACTAGGAATCTGAATACACATGGTCATCTCTGACACTTCTAGAGTTTTATCTGTTGTTTTCTACAACACTAGAAGGATGGAATAAAATAATCTGGAGCAGACCATCATCCTCATTGGTTGGTGTTAGGGGTAGTGGTTTATTAGCAGGGATGCTAACAAATATCTACATGTTTCACTGAACTTGGATTTACTTCCTGTTCTCCTGTTCTAGCGTTCAGTCAAACTAAACTGAATGATACTGAAGGGATGAGTGAATAGTTTCAGTTACTCGTTTATATAATCTAATTTTTTACACATACTTCTGTTATTTAACTGTATTATTGACAGTTTACCCACGGAATTAATATTGTTTTCATACTGTCATTATGTGAAATAATAAGTTATTATCAGTATCTATGTCTGTATTGAGATCTGTTGTGTTGTGCTCCGTGTAATCAAAAGTTTCCAGTTCCATTTGTTTATGGTAGAGGATTCTCTGTAGTATATTCACCATCATTGTTTCTTGGTGCAGTCTGTGTGTTAGGTGTATTATGCGAGGTGGATATATAGAGCATTACATGTTACCTTAATTCTTTTGGTGTCAGTACTTCTTGAGTTCTCCTGGGTATGTTAATATTTCTTTGCACTAAGTCCAAAATATGTTTATTTGCCTCTTGCACTAACGCTTCCAATTCTTAAAATTTCATTTTGTGCTTTCATTCAGTCTGCTCTGCCTTATTCTGTCAGGTGAAAAGAGATAGAAGGCTAAAAATCCTCATTTAAATATAACGGTATCTACTTTTGCAACTGTTGTCAATTGCTCATGCAATCTTTTAAGATGACCCACAACGCGTTAAACCAACAGCACGCACAATCTATAAGGTCCTTATTTGGGATTAAAGTAAATCAGGCTCTAAGAGTTTGTCGTCGTTAATTCATTTATAAGGCAATGTTGGGACTCCTGCATTCGTACATTTGCACTTTAGTTACTTTGAGAAATGCTGCACCTCATTCTTTTCGTTCTCAAATCAGTTGTTGCTTTCTGTCCCTTATGCTCATACGGAGTTGGGTAAAAGGGCTTTTGTTACTCTGCACCTCATGCTTGGAATATGCTACAGAAAGACTGGAAACTAACTGACTTAATTTTTTTTGCGCACTTTTAAATCCAAACTGAGAGTTATTGAGGTCAATTCCATTATGTGCACTTGTTTCTCACAATGTGTTTAGTTCTGTTTCCTTTTTATGTAAATACGCAACTGTAATTTGTGTTTGCTGCCTCTTGGCTAGGACTCCCTTGAAAAAGAGGTTCTCAATCTCAATGGGATATTTCCTGGTTAAATAAAGGTTAATTGAATAAAAGTGAAGTCTGGGGTAGTTCTTCTCTGTGTCCAGCAGAGGTCAGAAAAAACAACAACCACCAGAAGTGTGATTAGCTGCAATAAAGTCACACCAGGAAATAAACTGAGTAAAAATGTCACCACATTTTACACTGATCACACCTCCACGTGAAGCAGGAAATAAACTGTGACAAATAGAGCTGCAGTCAGAGGAGGAGCTAAACTGGAAAGACTAGATTTAAACTTTAACTTTAACTTTACTGAAATGAAACTCAAAGTTTGTCAGAGTGACTCTGTGTTTCTGTGTGAAGAAAATTTATCTGAGTTCATCTGTTCTTTCTCAACATCTGACTCAAATACTGGTGAGTACAGCTGATAATATTAACTGTGCTAAACAACCAGCATCAAAACGTAGAGCTTCAGTCCAACAGGAAGTTCCACTCACATGTGATTAAATTAAACTGTAGAACAGAATTCAAGTTCAATAACAATAAATCTCTACTTAAACTGTGTTTCTCTCTTAATTATCTATAACCTCTCTATCTCAACAGAAAGCCAGCAGCAGCAGCTCAGAGCAACAAGCTGCCAAACCAGGAGAAGTTCCCTGTGATGTCTGCACTGGAACCAAACTGAAGGCCCTGAAGTCCTGCCTGGTGTGTCTGCTCTCCTACTGTGACTCTCACCTGGAGCCTCATCTGACAATGTCACGCCTGAAAAGACATCAGCTTATCCACCCTGTGGACAACCTGGAAGACAGGATGTGTAGGAAGCATGATAAACCTCTAGAACTGTTCTGTAAGACCGACCAGGCATGTGTCTGCATGCTCTGCTCTGTATTAAACCACAAGACACATAATGTTGTTCCTCTGAAAGAAGAATATGAAGGAAAGAAGGCAGAGCTGGAGAAGACAGAGGATGAAATTCAGCAGATGATCCAGAAGAGACGACTGAAGATTGAGGAGATGAAAGAGTCAGTGAAGATGAGTAAAGATGCTGCAGACAGACAGAAAGCAGAAGGTGTTCAGGTCTTCAGTGCTCTGAAGGAGTCTGTTGAGAGAGACCTGGACCAGCTCATAAAGGAGATCGAAGACAAACAGAAAAAAAACAGAGAAACAGGCTGAAGGTTTCATCAAAGATCTGGAACAGGAAGTCTCTGAGCTGATGAAGAGGAGCTCGGAGGTAAAGCAGCTCTCACGCTCTGAAGACCACCTCCACCTCCTCCAAAGCTTCTCCTCCCTGAAAGCTGCTCCACCCACCAAGGACTGGACAGAGGTCAGCGTTCGTCCACCATCATATGAGGGGACTGTGGTGAGAGCTGTGACTCAGCTGGAGGAGACACTCAGTAAAGACAAGAAGAAGCTGGTTGAGGCTGAGCTGAAGAGGGTCCAGCAGTATGCAGTGGATGTGACTCTAGATCCTGATACAGCACATCCTAAACTCATCCTGTGTGATGATGGAAAACAAGTTCACTGTGGTGACGTGAGGAAGAATCTTCCAGACAACCCAGAGAGATTTTCTAAATGTCCATGTGTTTTTGGAAAGAAGAGTTTCTCCTCAGGCAGATTTTACTTTCAGGTTCAGCTTGAAGGAAAGACTGAATGGGATCTAGGAGTGGCCAGAGAATCAATCATCAGGAAGGGAAGCATCACTCTGAGCCCTCAGAACGGTTACTGGACTGTAAGTTTGAGAAATGGAAATAAATATGCTGCTTTTGCTGGTCCTCCAGTGTGTCTCTCTCTTGGTTCTCGTCCTGAGAAGGTGGGGGTGTTTGTGGATTATGAGAGGGGTCTGGTCTCATTTCATGATGTAGATACTGCAGCTCTTATCTACTCCTTTACTGGCTGCTCCTTCAATGACAAACTTTATCCATACTTCAGTCCTGGTGTGAATGATGGTGGTAAAAACTCTGCACCTCTGATCATCTGTGCTGTCAATCAAACTGTCTGATCCATTTAATGATGAAGCTTTGAGATCAATGAATGAACTTCACACTCTATACATATATGCTTCAATATTATAATACTGGCATGGCTATGAACATAATGATATCAATGGATTAGAGAGCTGTGGTACAAACTGATATTATTGGAATAAAAAGATTTTATTGTGAAAAAAGTTCATGTCAACTCAGTTTTATTCTACAATGTACTCATTCTTTCATTCCTCTATTTATCAGTATAGATTTAATGATTGTTGGACTTTTATCTTTTATTCTTACGTTTTACACTGTTAAATCATGAAACTCTTCACCCTGTAACACCCAGTGATGGATCCATCATGAAAAACATGTATGTAAATTGTGATGATCGTCAAATGAGCTACAATTAAATGCCAAGAACTGTGTACTGGATTGGGTCAACTATTTTTCTTTGTCACCAGAGAGAAAAATCTTCAAATATTTATACGATGTGATTTATTGAACTTTAAAGAGCGTTTCCTAGGCAGGATGATCTGATTGGACAGAGATCTGATTGCTATTAGCCGTCCAGCTAGTTAATGAAACAAGCAGAGTGCATCTTGTTGTGTAGTGATGGCTCTGCTTCCATCCTCACAAACTCTGACTTTTATTTCAGGAATGTGACATTGGATCGGGTCTTTCCAGTTTTACTCCTCCTTTGACTGCATCTCTGTTTGCTATGGTTTTTTTCCTCCTTCAGGCAGAATGGACATGATGAGGTTAACATGCGCTTTACTTATAATTATTTTTATCCGCGAGTGGAAAAGGACAAATCAAAAACACATCTAGTAATAAGTTTATTTTACAGCCCAGTGCCAATTAACCAGATCTAGAGTCCAACAAACTCTCTGATGATTGCTGTTTTGTTGCCCTCAGGTGGACACAGAAAAGAACTACACTGGACTTCACAAGATAGGTGGCATTTGTTGACCCCTCTTTGGAAAAACAACACCCAGAGGAGGCATCTCCTCCATGAGAGAGAGAACAGAGGTGGTTCAGTGAGCTAGAGAGTGAATGAAGAGAGGGAGCAGCATTAGTGAGAACAAAGAATTTAACATGGATGATTTGCTGTAGCTTCTTACCAAAGAAAACATTTGTAGACTACAACTCTGCCATCACTCTGATAACATGACTTTTGTGTAGGAAGGCCCTCCATGATTTTCCAGGGGAGCTTCTCAGTAGCTGCTGGAATAGTCAGTGAGGACTTGGCAGACCAGGGAAGAGTTCTCCACTCTATCCCGGAACATGCCTCCCCTTAACAAGCCCACCAGACCCAGGATCCCAGTTTGTCAATCTGCAACAGCTTCAAGAGCTCCCTCCTTACCACTAACTGACTACACACTGTGCCGTGATCCTCACCGCCCTACACAGAGATCAGCCAGGGACCTGTGTATAATTTACCATCTGCCTTATACTCAACAGGGAACTTGAGACTCTGGCCAGTGTCACCCATGGCCCCTAAAGAAAGGGCGGACAGAAAATAAGGCCATCGGATACTTCTCCCATCAGCAGCTCAGTTTCTGGACTGTTCACACTTGGAACCCCTGGGTGATTTCCACCTCAACCCATGTGTACACCCTTCAATTCCGACATGGCCCCCATCATCCAGCAGGGTCAAAATAACCACCATCAGAAACCCGGCGAAAGTCTGCCCTTCTGACCAAGGGCACGATCAAGGTGGTAGGACCTCTGTAGAAGCCCAGGGGATTCTATTCGATGTACTTCCTTGTCATGAAATAGACCAGTGTGTTCCGCCCGATACTGGACCTAAGAGACCTCAACAGATACTTGAAGGTGAGGAAGTTTCATCTGCTGACCACACTACTGCAGACCATCACCCGGGGAGAATGGTTTACTTCCGTGGACCTAAAGGGCAGCTACTTCCATGTCCTCATTGCACATCACCACAGGAAAGTCCGGTTTGCCTATTGAGGCTGCGACTGGCAGTTGCGGATTCTCCCCCTCTTCAAAGGTGTTCACCGGGTGCATAGCAGCAGCCCTGCACCCCTACAGTCTCAGGGTGTGAAGGTTCTGCTGTACTTGGACGACTGGTTGATTTGCGCGCAATCCAAAGCGCAAGTCGCCCTGAAACGCAGATCGGCTTCTCTCACATTACCCAGTTGGGCCTAAAGGTGACATGGGAAACATGGCAAAGAGTTGCCTAGAGCTATCTCAGTCCACAACCTTCACTGGTGTGGCATTAAACACGGTGACCATGAAGCCTTGCCCATCCCCTCAGCGTATGGACAACATCCTTCGCCTGCTCTCTCTCCATGCTGTGACCACCATGCTTCACAGAGGCTACGGTGCTCTTTATTGTAAAGCCAAACACACCTCTGATAACTCAGGACAAAAATTTCAATCTTGGACTCACCATATCATAACAGATTTTCAGGCATGGTTATCGAGACTGGGTGTATGATTTCCACCTGATAACACCTGCATCTGTCTACTCTGAGTTGGAGGTCACATGTGGAGAGCATCCAGTACTTGATTTTGAATATGTTTTAAAATAATGTTTTACTTTTTAAAATAAACGTACACAGGTTCTGATCAGATGATCACTTTGATTTGTTCCACATAACATAAACCTGTTCATTTCACAGGACTGTTGACACATTAAGAATTTTATTTGCCATTTGTGCATACACACAGAGAAACACCCATGAGGTAAACCAGAATGTCAGACAAAAAGACACAGGAAAGACACACAATTATATAAAACAAAATACATACAATTGTATAGTATATAAAAAGTGCATAAAACCTAGTATAAAAAGATGGAAAGATTAAACCATTGTATTGCATGATGCCTGGTTATTTTGTATTGGCCATGAGCCAATACAATGTGTTCTGTGTGTGATGATGCTGTCAGCGGTTGCATGTGTAGTGTTTATGCTTGAGCAGGGAGTGAGCTGGATGTAGTGCGTCTCTGATGATTCTCTGCTCTTTTCGGACAGTGTTCCAATGATCCTTTCTGTGGTCTTTATGACTATTTGCAGAGCCTTCCTCTCTCTCTCTCTCTGGTGTTGCCACTCTTTGTCAGTCCCTTATAGA
This sequence comes from Mugil cephalus, assembly GCF_022458985.1. Taxonomy (NCBI): domain Eukaryota; kingdom Metazoa; phylum Chordata; class Actinopteri; order Mugiliformes; family Mugilidae; genus Mugil; species Mugil cephalus. The sequence goes on from NC_061771.1 coordinate 30,770,493, forward strand.
TCTGGGTGAGAGGAGGACAGTGCAGACCCGCTTTCCTGAACGACCTGATGAAATCGAGCCTCTGCTGGACTTTTTTTTTTTTTTTGTTACTGTGGCAGCAGTGTTCGCAGTCCAGCTTAGATGTGAGGTTACCTGTAGGCCCAGTATTTTGTAACTATCAGCCCTCTCCACCTCAGTCCCATTGTTGAAGAGGGGCTGCAGTGGGTGTATTCTTCTTGAAGTCCATGATCATTTCTGTTGTCTTTCTGAAGTTTCCAATGATTAAATTCCAGAATAATAAAAGAAGCATCAGGATATATGAGTGCTGCCTCTTCATTGGTGAAGGTGGGTATATACACAACACTCACAATGAATGCAATGAGTTCTCTGGGTAAATAAAGCGGTCATAGCTTCAAAGTTAGATACTCCACGTTCTCAGAGCAAGATTTGGAGATAATCTTACAGTCTGTACAACAAGTTTGTTTAACGAGGACAGCTGTAACTCCGCCGCGGGTCTTGCAGCTGTCTGCTGCCTGCCTGACTCTGATAGCTCTGTGACGATGTCCTCCCTCCGAGGAGCGGTACCTCGCCCTGGTGGGAAGGAGCTTAAACATCCAACCACGACATGAGAAACATGACCTCATATGAAGAACAGATTTGATCTTCCTACAGGTCACTCACTACATGGATCCAAACTGAATGTGAGTTTAGAATAGAGTCAGTATGTTCTGAAATACTTTTAGAGTTTATTGTTATTAATCAAACTGAAGTCTGGCGTACTTCTCTGTGTGAAGTGGAGGTCAGGAAAACAACCATCAAGAGAGTTTGAACTTGTGGAGCTGATAAGGATTAAAAAACAAACACATTCATATTCTTTATATGAGCTGCAATAAAGTCACAACAACTGATCACGTCTGAACATTAAGCAGGAAATAAACTGTGTGAGGGGTCAAAGTGTAAAGACCAGATTCAACGTTACTGTCTGAGCGAAGGCAGAGCTGCAGTCCAGACAAATCTTTTAATAAGATTTTAATTTCTCTCTGAAGAAAATTCATCTGATCTGTTCTTTCTCAACATTTGACTGAAATACTGGTGAGTACAGCTGATAATATTTACTGTGTTTCAACAACCAGCATCAAAACTTAGAGCTTCAGTCCAACAGGAAGTTCCACTCTTTCCACTTCACACTGACTCAGTATGTTTCTTTACAAGTTCAATAACTTATCAATAATCAATAAATCTTTCTCTCTCTCTTGTTGTCAGTGTGTAGACATGTCTGCTGCCAAATGTCTGAGATCTGAAGATCAGTTTCTGTGCTCCATCTGTCTGGATGTGTTCACTGATCCAGTCTCTACATCATGTGGGCACAACTTCTGCAAAGACTGCATCACTCAAAACTGGGATCATGATGACAAGTTCCAGTGTCCAATATGTAAACAGATTCTCTACACTAGGCCTCAGCTAAACATCAACACTTTGTTCTCGGAGATAGTTCCTGAGTTCAGACATGAATCTTAACAGAAAGCCAGCAGCAGCAGCTCAGAGCAACAAGCTGCCAAACCAGGAGAAGTTCCCTGTGACATCTGCACTGGAACCAAACTGAAGGCCCTGAAGTCCTGCCTGGTGTGTCTGCTCTCCTACTGTGACTCTCACCTGGAGCCTCATCTGACAATGTCACGCCTGAAAAGACATCAGCTGATTCACCCTGTGGACAACCTGGAAGACAGGATGTGTAGGAAACACGATAAACCTCTGGAGCTGTTCTGTAAGACCGACCAGACATGTATCTGCACGCTCTGCTCTGTTTTAGACCACAAGACACATGAGTTTGTTCCTCTGAAAGAAGGATATGAAGGAAAGAAGGCAGAGCTGGGGAAGACAGAGGATGAAATTCAGCAGATGATCCAGAAGAGACGACTGAAGATTGAGAAGATGAAAGAGTCAGTGCAGATGAGTAAAGATGCTGCAGACAGAGAGAAAGCAGAAGGTGTTCAGGTCTTCACTGCTCTGAAGGAGTCTGTTGAGAGAGGCCTGGACCAGCTCATAAAGGAGATCGAAGACAAACAGAAAACAACAGAGAAACAGGCTGAAGATTTCATCAAAGATCTGGAACAGGAAGTCTCTGAGCTGATGAAGAGGAGCTCTGAGGTAAAGCAGTTCTCACGCTCTGAAGACCACCTCTGCCTCCTCCAAAGCTTCTCCTCCCTGAAAGCTGCTCCACCCACCAAGAACTGGACAGAGGTCAGTGTCGGTCCACCATCATATGAGGGGACTGTGGTGAGAGCTGTGACTCAGCTGGAGGAGACACTCAGTAAAGACAAGAAGAAGCTGCTTGAGGCTGAGCAGAAGAGGGTCCAGCAGTATGCAGTGGATGTGACTCTAGATCCTGATACAGCAAATCCTGCACTCATCCTGTCTGATGATGGAAAACAAGTTCACTGTGGTGATTTGAGGAAGAAACTCCCAGACAACCCAGAGAGATTTTCTAAATGTGTTAGTGTTTTGGGAAAGAAGAGTTTCTCTTCAGGCAGATTTTACTTTCAGGTTCAGATTAAAGGAAAGACTGAATGGGATCTGGGAGTGGCCATAGAGTCAATCAACAGGAAGGGAGACATCACACTGAATCCTCAGAATGGTTTCTGGACAGTAGGTTTGAGAAATGGAAATAGATGCAAAGCCAGTGCTGGTCCTTCAGGGCGTCTCTCTGTTGGTTGTTGTCCTGAGAATGTGGGGGTGTTTGTGGATTATGAGGAGGGTCTGGTCTCTTTTCACGATGTAGATACTGCAGCTCTTATCTACTTCTTTACTGGCTGCTCCTTCACTGACAAACTTTATCCATTCTTCTGTCCCTGTATGAATGATGGTGGTAAAAACTCTGCACCTCTGATCATCTGTCCTGTCAATCAAACAGTCTGATCCATTTAATGATGAAGCTTTGAGATCAATGAATGAACTTATTGATCTTCACTCTTTATTCACACTCTGTAGATATATGATTTAATACTACAATACTATAATACTGCAGTACTTCCTCATTTACGATGTTTGCAAGTTTATCATAAAAAGAATATGTTGGTGTCATCTGCAAAGAGTATGAACTTTAGCAATTGAGATACATCAAATACATCATTAACATAAATATTAAACAGATTTTGTCTCAAATCAGACTCCTGGGGGATACCACAAGAATATAATCCCATTGTACACTTCCTGTTAAGAAGCTTCTTAACCACTCTCCAGCAACCCTGTAATACCATATAATTTGTATATCCATATAATAAGTTTGTTGATTAGGTTGGAGTGATTGATTGTGTCAAAATCTTTTTGGTCCAGTGGGTTAGTGATTTTTTCTGTTGCTTCAGTTATTGCCATTTAGGTGGTAGTTTTTGTTCTAAAGAGTTTTTCTAAGATTTTGATTCCTGATATTAGTCTCCAATTTGTGTAGCTGCATTTATTCTCATTTTTGTGTAGTGGAACTACTTTTGTGATTTTCATTTTATAAGGGAAACAACCAGATTGGAAGATAAATGTTATTTATGACTTTCTCACAATTTACTGTCACAATATTGTCAATATTGTGACAGTCAATGGATAATTTCATTTAATAATTTATCACTTCCTGCATGATTATTTTATTATTAAATATATTAAATATTTTATAATATTTTATTTATTATTATGATGATATTGGTGTAGATGTTATCGATAATTGTGGCACTGTGTGATGTTATTCTACTACTATTTGATGAGGAGCCTGTCACCACACTTCCCAAAAAGCCTGGTGTAAGTTCCAAACTTCAAAGGGAAGTCGCTGAACTTCGGAAAAAAGTTGCGCAGTTAATGAACAAAGACAAAAAAATTTATTTATTTAGTTGAAAAAGGAAGGAAACACCCTTGCAAAGTCAAAGTTTAGCAGCCCTTGTCACAAATCCTTCGACATCCCAAACTTCCACTCAGCCAAAACCATGGTTCTGCTTTAAGTGGGGAGAAAATGGCTACATTGCCACAAACTGCACTAATGAACCTAACCCTGGCCTGTACGGAAAAGAATGCAGAACTCCGAGATAAATGTAACATATTCTAGGCACGCCAAGGAGCACCCGAGGCATCTTTATACTTGCAAAGGCTCCTGTCAAACAGATAAGTCCCACAGCAATGACCCACAATGTGGAAGAGGAAACAGAAGTTAAAACCCCGGGAAGCAGGGGTTTCCACAGACTCTACCTCCTGGACTGGTAGGCCCTCACCATGTATCTACAGTCACTGTAGGGGAAACAAGATGTCAATCTATCCTTGATACCAGATCTCCGGACACCACCATTTCAGACACTTTCCATTCCAAATACCTTCCCTATTCAGACCATCCATCATCTGCTCGAGGTGGAAGAGTGAGGTTCTCGTATTTTTAGATGACCTCATAGTCTTTTTAGAGACTCTTGAGGAGCATAAGATGAGGCTCATGAAGGTATTACACCGATTCAGGGAATATGGCTTGAGACTGTCACCTGAGAAGTGTCCATTCTTCAGGTGATCTGTAAAATGCCTTGGTCATGTGGTGGATGCCCAAGCGGTCCACACTGATCATGATAAAATCGCTGGATATTGTAGGCATTTTGTGGAGGGCTATTCCAAGATTGCCAGGCCCCTCAACTCTCTCACCGTTGGGTATTATCCACCCAAAAAGCGGGGTAAAGCATACAAAAGAGACCAGCCCAAGAACTGTGTTCATCTTCGTGCCCAATTTGATGCAGAGTGGACATCCCAATGTGGGTTTACTTTCAGAACGCTCATTGACAAGTTAACATTAGCTCCTGTCCTTGCTTTGGCAGATCCCAAGCTCCCTTAGGTGTTACACAGATGCTTGTTGTGAGGGTCTGGGAGCTGCTCTTTATCAAGAGCAAGGTGGGAAGCTCCGGCTGATAGCCTACGCCAGCAGAGGCTTATCAAAGAGTGAGAAAAGTTACCCGACTCACAAGCTAGACTTTTTAGCCTTAATGTGGGCTGTGAAAAATTTAATGACTACCTCTGTGGTACGGATTTCACTGTTCTAACAGATAATAATCTGATCACCTATGTTCCACCAAGCTTGATGTGGCAGGACACCGCTGTTTGGCTGCCCCGTTAATTTACAGATTCAACATCAAGTATTGAGCAGAACATACCAACAGGGATGCAGAAGGTCTGTCTCGACGGTCGCAGCCTGCACCTCATGAAGATGAGGATTTCATGCAAGAAAAAGAGAGGATCGAGGTAATGACTAAGTGCACTTTAGAGGGGGAGGAAAGAGAAATCCCCACCGATGTAATCTCCGCACTCTGTCATCCTCACACAGTCATCTCGCTGCAACTTACTGTTCTTGCAAAGTTTCTCGCCATAAATGCTTTGTCAGTGCCTGAACTGCTGCTAGCCAATCCAGTCATCACTGACCATTTCACAAAGTATGCAGTAGCAGTACCAACAAAAGATCAGAAGGCCAGGACAGTTGCTATGGCCCTTTGGTAAAACTTCCTTGTCCATTACAGGTTTCCTTGTCCCCTTCACAGGGATCAAGGAGCGACTTTGAATGACACACAATCAGAGAGCTGTGTTCCCTCATTGGAGCAGAAAAGCACCATACTACACCCTGTCACCCCCAAGGAAATCCTGTTGAGCGCTTTAATAAGACCCTGTTCAGGCTTGTACAGTGCGACAATTTTCATTGCATATGCTACTAAAAATCATTCTTTGCGAAGAGGAATATGTATCCACTAGCACATGTGCAAAGGAGTAGCTTGTTCAGGAACAGAGACATGGACAAGAGATGGGAGTCACTGCAAAGGTCCGGGCACCTTTGCAGCGACTGGTGCTGAGAAGGTCCGGCGCACAGGCATGGGAGGCGCTGTGGAGGTCCGGGGCGTAGGCACGGGGACCGGAGCAGTGATCACCCTTGTGGCGGAGACAGAGATAGAGGCAGGGACCAGTGCGGTTCTGGTGCTAGCTGCCCAGCGTGCAACAGACTCTAACCGACACAAACAACACCCCCTCCTCCGGCGATGTGACTCAAGGATAAGGGGTGGTAAAATGACCCAGGAAAACTCGCTGCTGTTGGTGTTACTGTGAGCTGACTGCATCGGGACATTCTGCACTCACCAACAACACCTGAGCAGTTCATCTGATGCTCTGTGAAATTTACCGGCACTCCTTAAAGTGAACTGGAACCTTCTAAAACATAGGTCTTCAAAAGGGGGTATGTGTAGGTACTGTAGGGGGTCACAAACTTGATCTCCTCCAGGGCACCAACCCTCCCACTGAGACCCATAAGACACATTCAGAATATCTACAAAACTTTCCTCAACTGCTCCAAGAGAGCTACACTCTGGCAGTTGAAAACTCCAAGAGAGCAAGAGAGAGGAACAAGCTGCGGTTTGATGCCAAAGTCAGAGCTGCGGAGTTAGTTGGAAGCGACCATGTCCTTAACCATGTCCAACATAAGTTGGCCGACACGTGGGAGCAACCTGTTCACATTGTTGTGAAACAGACTGATGGTGGCCCTGTATGGCAGTGGGTCACGGCATACCCTTAACATAAACCTACTTTTGCTCTTTGGGGTTCTGTCTGGGGCACGCTAGGGCAGGGACCACGACTACGAAAAGCAAGGAAAATGGATTTGAGAAGCAGTAAGGTGAGAAATCAGCAAGCAGAATGATGATTCAGAGGGGGATTTGACAGATGAAGATCAAAACAAAACAGTCCAGGGAGTCTCAAAAGTTCTCAGGAGGGCAACCCGTAGACTGACAAGTAGTGGCGGGTCGCTCAGGAGGGGGACTGGGAGGTCGCACCTGCCGGCTCAAGATTGCTCAGGATCGGACACATGGACGACAGGTCCAGCAACTGGCTCAGGATTGGCGACGTAGACGACAGGTGCATCAGCCTCCTCAGGAAAGGAGACGTGGACAACAGGAATGGCAGCTTGTTCAGGAACAGAGACATGGACAAGAGACGGGAGTTGCTGCAAAGGTCTGGGGTGCAGGCGTGGGAGGTGCTGTGAAGGTCCGGGGCGCAGGCATGTGAGGCGCTGCGAAGGTCCGGGGCATAGGCATGCGGCCGGAGCAGTGATCACCCTTGTGGTGGAGACAGGGATAGAGGCAGGGACCAGTGAGGCCCTGGTGGTAGCTGACCAGTGGCCATTGTGCTGAGGCCCAGCGACTGGGTAGTAGGCAGACAGGCCTGTCTGAAGCTGTTGGCCAGTAGCTCTGCCTCCATGATGACCATGAGGGCCATGCCCCTCTGTCTGGGCCCCACTGGCCAGTGAGTACCCTCAAAAAACTCAGGTGTGCGCCAGGGCTTGTACTCAAGCATAAGTTCTTGGTAGTACGGAATTACTTGCCTTTTATCTGCTGCCTCATTAAAAGTAAAGTCTGCTGGGTCCATACTGGTTGTGTTGTGCTGTCAGGAATTAGAGGTGAGGACCCAAATGCAGGACAAAAGATGAGGAGACAGGGGATCTGGGGAAAAGGGCATTTAATGGAAATTAACGGAAACCTTCCAGGAAGGCAGTAAGGCAAAAAGCAAAACTTGAACATCAACATGGCTTGGAGACCAAAAAAACATGGCATGGAAAAATCATGGACAACATCATGAAAAATGACATCCACAACGCAACAGGGAACAAAGGACGGCAGGGCTATATATACACACAAGGGCTCAGGGATGACAAGACACAGGTGAAACTAATGAAGGCAATCAAACCAGGAGAAACCAAAAACCTTGTGGAAAACCTGGAAGACAGGATGTGTAGGAAGCACGATAAACCTCTGGAGCTGTTCTGAAAGACCAACCAGACATGAGTCTGCACGCTCTGCTCTGTTTTAGACCACAAGACACACGAGTTTGTTCCTCTGAAAGAAGGATATGAAGAATATGTAGGCAGAGCTGGAGAAGACAGAGGATGATATTCAGCAGATGATCCAGAAGAGACGACTGAAGATTGAGGAGATGAAAGAGTCAGTGAAGATGAGTAAAGATGCTGCAGACAGAGAGAAAGCAGAAGGTGTTCAGGTCTTCACTGCTCTGAAGGAGTCTGTTGAGAGAGGCCTGGACCAGCTCATAAAGGAGATCGAAGACAAACAGAAAACAACAGAGAAACAGGCTGAAGGTTTCATCAAAGATCTGGAACAGGAAGTCTCTGAGCTGATGAAGAGGAGCTCTGAGGTGAAGCAGCTCTTACGGTCTGAAGACCACCTCAACCTCCTCCAAAGCTTCTCCTCCCTGAAAGCTGCTCCACCCACCAAGGACTGGACAGAGGTCAGCGTCCATCCACCATCATATGAGGGGACTGTGGTGAGAGCTGTGACTCAGCTGGAGGAGACACTCAGTAAAGACATGAAGAAGCTGCTTGAGGCTGAGCAGAAGAGGGTCCAGCAGTATGCAGTGGATGTGACTCTAGATCCCGATACAGCACATCCTTACCTCATCCTGTCTGATGATGGAAAACAAGTGAACCATTGTGACATGAGGAAGAAGCGTACAGACAACCCAGAGATTTTCTACATATGTTGATGTTCTAGCAAAAAAAGAGTTTCTCTTCAGGTAGATTTTATGTACAGGTTCAGATTAAAGGAAAGACTGAATGGGATATAGGAGTAGCCAGAGAGTCAATCAACAGGAAGGGAGACATCATAGCAAGTCCTCAGAATGGTTACTGGACTGGAAGTTTGAGAAATGGAAACCAATATACAAGCAATGTTGATCCTCCAGTGTGTCTCTCTCTTGGTTCTCGTCCTGAGAAGGTGGGGGTGTTTGTGGATTATGAGGAGGGTCTGGTCTCCTTTCATGATGTAGATACTGCAGTTCTTATCTAGTCCTTTACTGGCTGCTCCTTCAATGACAAACTTTACGCATTCTTCTGTCCTGGTCTGTACTATGGTGGTAAAAACTCTGCACCTCTGATCATCTTACCTCTACCACCTGCTGGCCACAGCAGTAGCTCTGGTGGTAGAGTAGTCATCCAATAACCCTAGTCTGTCTGTTGTCTCCTTGGGCAAGACACTTAACACATTTTGCTCCTGGTGTGAACTCCACTAGTGTATGTTTGCGAGTCAGAGTCAAAAGGCGCAGATTGTCAGCAACGTTTCTGTCAGCCTGTCCCAGGGCAGCTGTGACCTCAGTGATAACTGTGGGAATGAATGAAGAATGAAGTGCCTTTGAGTGTCTAAAGCACTATATAAAAACAGATTTGTTATCATCTGTCCTGTCAACCAAACTGTTTGATCCATTTAATGATGAAGCTTTAAGATCAATGAATGAACTTATTGATCTTCACTCTTTATTCACACACTGTACATATATGCTTTAATACTACAATACTGGTACAGCTGAGAGCACAAAGATATCAATGGATTAGAGAGATACGGTACAAACTGGTTATTCTTCAATAAAATGTTTTCATTGTGAATTATGATCAAAATGTTTCAACTTGTTTTCTTTCATTAATGTTCTCATTCCTTTATTCTTCAGTTTATCAGTTTAGATTTAATGGTTGTTGGACTTTTACCTTTTACTTGTTTTAATGTGTTTCAATGTGTTTACTGTGTTGATTCATGAACCTCTTCACCCTGTAACACCCAGTGCTGGATCCATCATGAAAAACACACGTGTAATTTGTGATGATTGCAAAATGAGCTACAATGAAAGGCCAAGAGCTGTGGACTGGGTTGTGTCAACTATGTTTCAGAGTAAAGAAACGTCCATTAGTAAATTATTACTTCAAATGTTGTCATACCCAATAAGAATAAAACAGGTCCTAGGTTCTCAGCTAAAGATGGTGAATTCGCTGTGGTTCCTCTTTAAGCAAGGGACTTTATCACTGAAGTGAGAAAAAGGAATATAACCTTTACATTTAATTGTGCTTTAGAATAAAAACAACTAGAAAGCAACAAATAAAACATTTTATGTATGCTTTAAATCAAGACAGTAATACCTGAAGCATCAAAATGCTTTCTTTACCCTTTTAAGTCAGTAAACAGCTTAAGTTTCCTTCAACCAATGATGAAATGTGTATGTGTACTTCTTAATCAAAAGAGTACTTTTACCTTTTCTGTTCCCTCACATTAATGAAATTAATTGATTTTAATATTAGCTCAAACACAACATAAACCTATCAAAATGAGATTTTTAGCTTATTTGTAAACCAAATCAAATTGTGGTTCTCTTTTAATAAACCATTCACTTATGGTATTAATATTTTAACTGCATTCACGCCTACTAAATGTTCAAAATATGATTTCAATAACACACATAGGAATAGAAATATCAACCGAGTGCTTTTGTGTGCTCAAAACACAATAATAGTACCCACACCTGTACCAATGTATGTTCATAGTTTACATGGAAATAAAGATAAATGATAATGGTACCATGAAAAGTCTAACCCAAGCGCTTGGATAATTTCCCTAACCGTTGGGGCCCATTCGTAGCGCTGGTGCACATGAAGTTTTATCCAGTTATGAGAAGAAGTTAACTTTTGAAACCGGGGCAGTTAACACA